>NC_066630.1:22172426-22472426 GCF_025201925.1 Gopherus flavomarginatus | reverse complement strand
ATATGCTCGTCATAGGCATTAGTGTCTCAGCTTAACGGCAGAAACTTCAGACAAATAAATCCATATGCCATGAAGGATTTTCCTAATGAAATGGAAGTACAGTATTGTTTAGACAATGTTCTTTAGACTGTTTTCAAACAGCAAATGCTGGACGTTGTTGTAATCCATAGATATCCACTAATGTGGACAGAAATTAAAATGTAATATTAAGTGGCAGGTTCTCTTAACTTTTCCCAAATTATTTATGCAGTTGCTCTGAGCACCCCCTCTGAACTTTTCCCCTCATGGTGTTTTTTTTTATTGACATTCCAACCCTTGAAACAAGGTCTTCACTCCTTTTCTCATTTCAAGATCTTGTTTTGGGAAAGCTCTAACACCTGTCCACTGATCGCCTGCCAGTCTGCATCTGTGCCCAGCTGACAAGGCTGTCTGCTTTGACTAATGATGTGATTGATGGACAAAATAAGGAAGAACACACAAAAAAACATTTCTGTCTGGTCTGGTGTGTCAGCAAGCCTTCATCAAGTGGCTGCTGAAGGTATATTTTGCTGCATGCCTCATTACACAGTAATGGCATTCCCAGGCAAAGCTGTTTCTTTTCATGACACAAGACAGCAGGCAGCTTTATGGACTCTGGGCCTATCAAGCCTGGAGGAGAGAAGCACTAAAGAGTGGTCATTTCCAAAAGTGCCTCAAGTTGCTTTTTTGTTGTCATGAATTTAATATGAATCAACACAATATGAAATGAGCATGAGGAATTTTAGTGACTAGTCATTTTTTAAGACTGCTGTCTAAACAGCCATCAAGGAAAAAAAAACATTTTCTTCTACCAAACCTGTTGCAAAAAGAAGTCATCTGTCAATTTTATGACATTAAAAAAGTACACATAGGCATACAGTCCAAACAAATGTCTGCTCCACTACTAAACATGTGGAAAATGCCACATATCTGAAGCAAAAAAGGCAATTAACTAGGCGGCTGAATGCAATATTTAACAACTAAGATGGCCCTCTCTTTAGAGCTGTATGAAGAACATTCATATACACTATGTACATTAGAAGATTGCCTACTTCAGGTAACAATAGTTGTGGTAGCCATTAGGCACTGTGATATGAGGCTAGGGTGATCAGATGCTCTGATTTTTATAGGGACAGTCGCAATGTTTGGGGCTTTTTCTTATATAGGCACATATTACCTCCCCACACACTGTCCTGATTTTCACACTTGCTGTCTGGTTACCGTATATAAAAAGGAAACCATGAACCCCACATATAGCCTGTAGCAAGGTATAAATAGGAATAATCTATTGTGTAAAGAATAAAGGTTGAAGGAATTTACCTTCCCTTTTCTGTTGATCCAGTTCTGCTTTTTTACCCACTGTAGATTTTAAAGATGTACTGCACATTTCACTCTGCCTTATCATTCAAATGTCTTGTTTTCACATCGCTTTCTCTATCCTGTGAAGATTTTGTGTTTCCTATATGTTAAATTTGATAGTTTTCCATTTTAAACTATTTTTAGAAGGAGAAACAGTGAAAAATAAGTTTTAATTTCTTAACCAAAAATCCTTTCCCCCCTCCTGACATGGTGGTCTCTTACCATAGTGAATAATTGTGAATAATCTGTGATTTTAATGAGTAGTGATTAGACAAGAAGCCCTTCTTCATGTAATAACTACTCCATGATAAATTAGAAAATGTATATGAGTTCTTTATTCCCATTTAAAGAGGGAGAAAAAACATCAGTGTAAATTCTTGTTATGACAAATGTAAGAGATAATCTTTTAAAGTGCATTTAATTTACTGTAATAGTCAGAGCCTCTTTATCGATGCCTAAGAGTACAGAAAAAATGAATACAGAATAATTCAAAGCAAATAAATAGCATGATTAAATTCAGCATGGCACTTACTTACAGACACAATCATATTATCCTTACATAGGAGTTAAAATAATAATAATGGAAATACCATTTCTGATTCCAGAATAAGACTCCTATGTAGACATGAATAACTAATGGGAGTTGTTAAAGGCTGTTAACCTACCTTCTTGAGTCTCGATACTAAATAAGGCAATTCCAGACTCAACGAAAGAAATTCTGTTGATTTGAAAAGTTTAAACAAAATAATTATTCTATCAACTGCAGTAGGGAGCTAAGTATCAAACACCTGCACATTTCCAGTGAGTTCTCTTTTGAAAACCAGAAGCAGCTGGGTGGAGGAGAGGCCATTTTATCAGTAACCAATAGGTTTCTGTGCTCCACTGACCTTGAAGTCAATACCAGTGCCAGGGGCTCACTGTCTGCTGTTTCTTCTTGCATTATTGGTTTGAGAAACATAAAAATGTCACAGATTTACTATAAATCACAATTCAGTTGGGTTTTGTTGTCTTGGTGCATTTTTTTACTTTAGCAAAGGCTCGTCTTATTCATTTGCAATTTCTGGCAAAGTGTACAGTAGTTTCATTGCATATCCACAGAGTTTAAATATTTTCCTTTAAATTAAGGGTCATCACATTTTCATGTATGTGTAGATTGCTGCTAATTCCTGGTGAATAGCAACTGAAGTCATGAGCACACTCTCGCTGCTGCATCTGGAACACAATATGGACAAAAAGAGAGAGGCAGAGTTATTTTCCCACACCTCTGCTCCTGCTTCTTTTTAATCACGTGGAGTCAGTAAGAGAGAGATTCAGTTGTCTGGACTCTTCTATACAAAGTTGTTTACTGTGTCAAATTTGTTGGGTTTTTTTTGTTTAATAATCACAAAAACAATACCTAGCTTTTATATAAGACTTTTCATCTGTAGTTCTCAAAGCACTTTACTATATATCCATGCACCTACATTTTCATTTAGGTTGGGACCTTTAGAGAATAATCATCTTATCTATCTGTTCAGAAAGCATAACTAGGTATCAATGTGGGTCAGAAAAGTGGCTTGAAAAATCCATACACTTAGTCTGATTTTTGTTAAGTAGTGACTTCAAGAGCCAAGGAAAACAAGAAGAATTTAAGTGCGCAAATATTCTTTTATCAGCTTCTTGCCTGAATCCCTGGCAAACAGGTTTCCAGTTTTGTGGATGCTAGCATAGGAACTCAAAGCGAGGTATAACCTTAGGTTATGTTTGTTTTTTTTTCATTTTAGAGTAACCTGCCACCCATTCACATGCCTATACATGTATTGTGGCGTATATTTATTTTCCTAATCAGGTTTGTTTATCTTTCTTTATTTTCCCTCCAAAACCCTTAATAATTTTTCATGATGGCACCTGTATCTTGTCCTGGCTTTTCTTTCCAAACTCCCTACAGATAGCTGAAGGTACTTTTTAGATGCTAGAATAGTTAAACCTTGTAATTCCAGAAGAAATGTTTACTTGTTTTCTTGCCATTCCTGGTAGAAATGTAGCTTTTCAAGATCACAGATTGTTCAGCTGGCTTTTTTTGATGGCAGAAGTGTCATAAGTTTTTGATAGGCATATATTTTTATAATAATGATTTCCAGGGCATTTTTTCTCCCCCTGTCTCCAGTGTTAGGGCTGAATCCAGGTCCCTTTGAAGTTAACAGATTCCAGGGCCAAAAGGGACCATTATACAGGAGGTCATCTAGGTTGACCTCCTGTATAACACAGGCCACAGAAGTTCCCCAAAATAATTCCTAGAGGAGACCTTTTAGAAAAATATACAATCTTAATTAAAAATTGTCAGTGATGAAGAATCCATCATGGCCATTAATAAATTGTTCCAAGGTGAATTACTCTCACCATTAAAAAAGCATGCCTTATTTCCATTCTGAACATGTGTAGCTTCAATTTCTTGCTATGCCTTTCTCTGCTAGATTGAAGAGCCCATTCTTAAATATTTGTTCCCCATGTAGATACTTACAGACTGTTATCAAGTCATCCCTTAACCTTCTCTTTAAACTAAATACATTGAGCTCCCTGAGTCCATCACTATGAGGCATGTTTTCTAATTCTCTAATCACTCTTGTGGCTCTTCTCTGAACCCTCTCCAATTTATCAACTTTCCTCTTGAATTGAGGGTACCAGAACTGCACAGCGTATTCCTGTAACAGTCACACAGGTTCCAAATAGAGAGGTGATATACCCTCTCTACTTCTACTCCAGATTCCCCTGTTTATTCATCCCAGACTCACATTAGCTCTTTTAGCCAGAACATCACACTGGGAACTCATGTTCTGCTGATTATCCACCCAAATCTTTTTTAGAGTCATTGCTTCACAGGATAGAGTCCCTCACTGTGAACATATGGCCTATATTCTTTGTTCCTAGATGTATACATTTCCATTTAACTTATTAAAATACATATTGTTTGCTTGCACCCAGTTTACCAAGTGATCCAGATCACTTTGAATCAGTGACCTGTCATCTTCATTATTTATCACTCTCCCAAATATTGAGTCATCTGAAAATTTTATCAGTGATGATTTTATGTTTTCTTCCAAGTCACTGACAAAAATATTAAATAGCAATACCCAACCCCTGAGGGACCTACTGAAAATGCACCTGTTTGATGATAAGTCCCCATTTACAATTACATTTTGATACCTATCAGTTAGCCAATTTTTAATCCACTTAATGTATGCCATGTTAATTTAATATTTTATGTTTTTAATCAAAATGTTGTGCGATACCAAGTCAAATGCCTTACAAAAGTCTAAGTATATTACATCAACACTATTATCTTTATCAATCAAACTTGTTATCTCAGAAAAAAAATCAAATTACTTTGATATTGTGACATTCTCCAGGGTACAATCTGGACTGCTTAATAGCTGTATCCTCAGTTCTCCAACCTGGGATGCTTTTTTTTAACCCTACTTTACTGGTGAACAGCCTGACCAAGTAACTTTCTCCCTGCTGCACCGAATTGAGTGTTTCTAGCTAGCCACTCATGAATTACACTGCAGAAGAACACCAGCAGATATTCTAGTCCCAGACTTTCCCCCAGAAATGTGCATCTTATATTGCTAAGCACGTCACTGAACAATGCAAGCTCATATAAGGTCCGTCATTTCATCAATGGAAAATTATGTACACTAGCTTTGTTATCCCTAATGGAGTTTCCCACAGACAAACACTGGTTAGATAAAACAGTGATGTTGATCTCTGATTACTCTCGCCCCTCGCTCCACCGAAATGGTCACAAGGTGCCTGTTATCTACCAGGTAATAAGCGCTGGGATAGGGCAGAGGCTCGATCACTGGATGTCCTCGGGAGGGGTGACAAGTGCCCCGAAGGTAGCGATGGGGATAACGCAAACAATGAGTCGTGGGGTTAAAATTGAGGGTTTATTGAATGGGTCACAGGTGCGGATAAGGAGCAACTTAATACTAGTTACAACTTGGGCCTACAATACAATACTAGAACAAATAATAAAAATACTGCAATCACAAACAGAAGCTGACTGTGGTACCGCTCTAGGTCCCAGTAGTTATTCAGGTCCTTCCAAGGGTTAGTAAAGGTGCTATTGGTGCTATTATTAAGCATAAATGCAATTACTCGTCTAAGTAAAAAAAATGCAGTAAGACAGTTAAAGATTGCCGTGAGACTCCGGCCAATCCCCCTTGCGTTCAAGGTTTCCTGGTTAGTGGGTTTCCCCTCGCAGGAGCCTTGGGGCGGCTAGAATCGGCTTTCGTCACCGGCTTACAACAGACGATTACAGGCTCAGTTAGTTAGCAGAATTAGCAGCTAGGCATACTTACACACACAAACCACAAAAGTTTCATCACCACCGGCAAACGGGTAGGCTTCTGAGAACACGGAGCTGAGGGAGACCTTGAGTTGATCAGGCTCGGTTACGGGTACGGGTTTCTGCGTTTCTCCCTGCCCACCGCTTGCACGGTGGGCAATTTATAAGGGTAATGACGTGTTCAGTTTTTTGGCCAGGTTTCTCCTAATTAGGAGATTTACAGATGCCTCGTTACCACCCTCGGGGGGGGGGGCGTTCCTGGAACTGGCTGACCACAAAATTTGCCTAGCCCCAACGGTTACTTTCGGGGAAACGCTTCTTGTTTGAGAGTACGTGTATGCTCGTTTCCTGAACATGGAGGCCAGGGCAAAACCTGCCTAGGGCTGTGGTACTAACATGGGCACTAACAAGTGAAACAAGTTTATCAACTGCAGAAAGAAAAGCAAGGCTACAAGTAATGATGCATAAAGGTAAGGACTGGTTACAAAATTTTTTTTAGAAAAACCCACAAGCTAAATACCTAACTTAATAAGCTAAGTGAACATAAAAGCAAAAAGTTTCTTTCGCCATAAGCTGACAGCAGTCTGTACTGGCTTACTTCAGCCAGGACTCCCTCCCCCCTTCCCCAGTTCAGTTCTTTAAGAGTTGTTGATTTCATTAGCAGAAATGGAAAAGGAAAGTGAGATCAAGTGTTTTTTCTCCCCTCCTTATATTAATTTTCTTGTGCTAGATACATCCTTTCTGAATCATGGTGACAAACAGTCTTTTGTGGATGTGAAGTTTGAACTGTCCTTGTGATGAAATGCAAATTCCTTGTTCATGCCTTCTTCCCTGACAGATAATGGCCGCTTAAGCAGGTTGTAGTCCATTAACACCTGGTTGGGATACCAATGTGTCTTTGTCTTTGAAAACTGGTTTGGGCCTGCTTTTCTAAGTCTGGAACATATTACAGCAATTTATACAGTAGAAAATTATAACCTTGCATACAGTGCTGATACACATATTTTACCAGGACAATAATGTTCAGCACATTGAGTTTTCCACTGATACCTCACAAGGCATACTTTGTACAAAATGTATCCTAGTCTTGTGAAAGTGGTGAAAATGGGGTATAGTCTGTCACAGACTGTAAACCTGTATTGAGCTGCATTAATTTCATTACCCTCCTTTAGTTCTTTATTAATAGAGACCAACATCAGCTGCTCCATTATCTTGCCTGGGATCAATGTCAGGCTGACAGGCCTATAGTTACCCAGGTCATCCCATCTACCTTTTTTAAAAATTGGCATATTAGCTTTCATCCAGTCTTCTAAACTTCTCCAAGGCTTGTTGAAAACCAACATTAATGTCTTCTCAACCAGCTCTTTTAAAATCTTGGGTGAAAGTTATCTGGATCTGCAGATTTAAAAATCTAAACTTCAGTAGCTTCTCTTTAGCATCCTCCAGAGATACTAATGGAATGGAAAAAGTATTCATCATCACCATGAGAGACTATATCATCAAATCCCTCCCCCAACCAAATACAGAACAGACATATTTATTGAACACTTCTGCCTTTTCTGCATTATTATTTATAATTCTACCATTTCCTTCTAATAACAGACCAATACCATTGTAAAGAAGCTTTTTGTTCCTAATATATCTTAAAAATTTATTCTTATTGTCCTTAACTCTGCTGGCCATAGAGGTCTTCTTGTGTTCCTTGGCTTCCTTTATCAGTTTTCTACAATTCCTAACTTCTGATTTATATTTCTAGCTATCAGCTTGCCCTTTCTCCCATCTAAGCCAGGTTGTTTTTTAACCAGTATGAACTTCTTCCTCTGGACACTTTTGGGGCATCTAGGAAGTTGTTTTTAAATGATTCCAAGTATCATTCCAATTTTTCTGGTTAATTCTTCCTTCACTGCTGATTTGGCTCATAACTGTTTGAAAATGGCCCTATTAAAGCACCAACTATATACAATATTGATCTGGACTTTATTCTGCTTCCACATTATAAATGTGATCAAGTGATAATTACTTGTACCTAAACTGCCATTAATTTTTAGTTCTGTGATCAGTTCCTTTTTATTTGTTAGGACAAAGTCTAATAAAAACCTCCCCTATGTTGGCTGCAACATGTTTTGAGTTAGGAAATTGTTATCTATAATGTTTATAAATTCCAAGGATGTTTTAGTACTGGCAGTATTAGAACTCCTGTATATGTCATTAAAATTGAAGTCGCCCATCATCACTCACTCCCCCCTACACATTGTAGATTGGTGTTTAAGTAAGCAGTCATCCTGTTCCCTAGTGTGATTTGGTAGTCTGTAGCAGACATCAGCTAGTATCCCATCTTGAATTATATCTGTTAGACTATTGATCCGTAAGAATTCAAGATCATTTTCTTCCAAGTTACCAGTGACTTGAAAACACGTAATGCCACAGAGTGCCACTGCCCTTCCCCTTTTGACCACTTGAACCTTTCTAAATAGGTTATAACCACTGACTTTAACATTCCAGTCATGAGACTCATCCCACTAGGTTTCAGTAAGATCGATTAGATTGAATTTTTGCTTATAAATGAGTAATTCAAATTCCTCTTGTTTGTTACCTAAGTTTCTAGCATTGGTGTATAGGCAATTCAGGAACTTTTTCTCTATGTCCTTTGGTTTCTTGACTATTGTCCACATCTCTATTTTATTCTGAGTGCTCATATTTTTCCTATTTTCCCTATCCTCTTTTGCATTAGTTTAACCCCCTCCAGACTACACTAGCCAACTTGTCCCTCAGGGGACTGGTTCCCCTTCTACTGAGGTGAAGGCCATTCAAACTATAGAGCCCCCTCTTCCCGTAGAAGGTGGACCAGTGTTCCACAAAACCAAAACTTTACACCACTTACTAGCCAGTAATTCACTTCCAGAATCTTCTGCCTTCTTTCTTCCTTTGCTCATGGGACAGAAAGGATCTCAGAGAAGATTGCTTGGACATTCTACTTCAGCATGCTTCTGAGTTCCCTGAAATCATCTACTAGCTGTGAGATATCCCACGACACATTGTCATTAATGCTGGTGTGAACCATCTCCAGTGGATCCTGGCCCATCAGCTTCAGAAGCCTATCCAATCTTAGCGTGACATTTTGTGTCGTGGCTCTGGTAGTATGATGTCCTGTTGTTCACCTGTCCCTTGCAGAATGGAGACACTCATGGAGTCTTTGGATTGACCACTTATTTATAAGGTTGCACTGTTCTAGGTGAAATACTTTCCATTCCTCTTGCTAGCTAAACTCCCCTCGATTTGACTGGAAATTTGACAGATACAGAACTATTAGGTTGGGCCACAACAGTCAAAATTCTGTTCTTAGATGTATGTGCCAGACATCCACTGACATCAGTGAAACATGCACATATAAGGATGCAGTCTCATTGAGCTTGACAAAGTGAAATTAGATATAGATCTACTAAATAGTTAGCTAGTTAGTTAGTTAGTTTTTCTTATCCAAGATGTATTCGTTGTATTCTGAGCCAAATGTATCCTGAGTTCTTCGGCTTTGATATTAATTAACTGAGCAGGTGGATTGAGAGGACCAAGACTGTGTGTGTGGTGACAGGATGGGAATGGAGTGAGCTCCTAACGTGACCACATTGATTAAGAATATTTGAATGACAATTTATAAAGGCCGCCAATACACAGGAGGGATTTTAATATCAACGGTGCATTTGTTCAGAAATAACTAGAATTGGTGTACAAATCCTTCTGTTCTGATTGGCCTATTAATGGCACCCAGTCAGTTAGGGTTCAAATATTTGAGTAATTAACAGCCATTGAGAAAATAACTGTATAGTTGTCCGGTAGTAACCTGTGCATTTCCATTGTATAGATGACAGTCAAGAGTCCCAAGGAATTGTAAATTTAAAACTTTCTGTGTTTTTCTTAATTGTAATTTGGGATTCATTCCTGTAACTAACCTCTCAAAAAATTTAGGCCTAAATGTTCCACTGAAACAACAAACCCAGACTTTGCAAGATCAAAAAAACCCAAAGAATAATGCTATTTAGCATGAAATGCACAACAACCTACAAACTACTACTGTTGGAAAAAAACTATGAAAAAATATTTAAAAAAAAAACATTGCCAAATTAAGTATATCTTTGAAGAACTGGAAGTTAGGTCCCAGATCTTTATAGGTATTTAGGCATTGCCCCAGCATCAGGGAACCCAGAACCCTATCTCCTCAACTGCATCCAGCATGCACACTATGTCTATTAAATTATATATGCATATGCAGTATGTTAGGATTATGCAATGTATAAAGAATGTACCATATGTCATACAAAACAAGACTGAACAAGGTACATGAACAAATATTGTACAGCGTATGGTGATTTAAATATTATCTTTAATCTATAAATAGGATCTGAAATATCTGATTTAAAATAAGGAAAGAGGCTTAACATAATAGCAATTTAGGGGAAATTGTGTGTCATTAAAAGTGTTTTATGTCTGAGGCAAAATACCATTCCAATACCTAGTTTTAATATGTACTTCACAAATAAGTCATCTAATATTTCCATAGAATTTTATGATTTTTGATGATGATTGTGGTATTGGGATTCATATTTTATAGACAGCACTAATAACATACTATGCTCCAGAAAAAAAACCTTCAGGAAATTGTAGTGGTGGTGAAATTAGGCAGAAGCTAAAATTTAGTATAATTTAAAATTTCAGGTAGATTTTACCTTTCCATTTAGAATAGCTACTGATATATTCACAGGCTGGATTGCTTTGCAATAGATATCTAAAATAGAATACAGTAAACTGCCTTATTTCCGGTTGTGATTGCAAGGTTGGGGAATTAATTGCTTTGCTGAATGCCAAGCAATATAAGTTTATCCATAACTCTGTTTTTACTGAGATACATGCTATGCTTCTGTTGATTACTGAAGGGTGTCCAGTGCATTTCACCATCAAAAACCTTCTGGCCTTGGTCTTGTCAACCCAAGTGAAAGTCTGCCCTATGGGATGTCCATACTGCATGCTTCTTTCGGCAGCGTGTAGAGTACAGATCTGCACAGGCCCCCAATGCACAGGCATAAACAGCAGTGTAGACCATGAGGCATGGTTTAGGCAAGTAGAATAAATACATGCCAGAACGGTCTGGGTTTGTACGTGATGCTCCCAGCTAGTAAAGGCTCTGGCAGGGGGGAGATGCTGAAGCCTTTCCCTGCTGCCTCCCTTTCACCAACATGCTCAGCTACACATCGCAGCCTGCTTTTCACTGTGGCATGTAGCTACCTGTATACTACATGTCACTGTCAGTGGGGTGTAGCATAGACCTAGCCTATCTGGATCACTGATGTTTGGGGCTCTGTACTGCTTATCAGTGAAATTACCCAGGCTACTTAACTTCATAGAGTCCCATATATTGTGTGACTATTGATAATGCCATTGTGCCCCCAAAGAACATAGAATGGTGGTGTTCTCTGCATGGCGAACCCCACAGCAGTGATTGGAATCCCTGTGAGATTCCACTCATTAATTTTCCGTTGTGAGGAGGGTTCTTCCACTCTAGAAGTGGGGTTCAGACCCTAAAACTAGTGGATTCCTAATCCATATGCAGAAGTATGTGTCTAGGAAGCCTCTGTTCCCTCCCAGTAGGTGTGCCCTAGCCTGAAACTGAGCTGCTAGGGATTTCTCTTCCCCACTCCATCCCACTTCCCCCAGAACTAGCTTTTCCTTAGGAAGCTGCATGTTTCAGTGGGAGAGAGTAGGTAAGTAGAATGCCTGCTCTGGCCTACTAAAGCCTTCTGAGGGCAGGGGCGGCTCTGGGGATTTAGCCGCCCTAAGCACGGCAGGCAGGCTGCCTCTGGCGGTTTGCCTGCAGAGGGCCCGCTGGTCCCTGCAGGAGGTCCACCGAAGCTGCAGGACCAGCGGACCCTCCGCAGGCAAGCCACCAGAGGTCCACCGAAGCCGTGGGACCAGCGGACCCTCCGCAGGCAAGCCACCGGAGACAGCCTGCGTGCCGCCTTCACGGTGCCGGCAGAACGCCCCCCCACGGCTTGCCACCCCAAACATGCGCTTGGCATGCTGGGGCCTGGAGCCGCCCCTGTCTGAGGGTTTGATGTTGGGGGAAATGATGTCATAGAGAAGGCAAGCATCTTGCTGCTATTCCCCATCCCCTCCACTCCCCACCCCCTGAGCAGTACAGACCAATCACTCCTACATCTATTTTATAAATAAAATCAGTCAGAATTGGAGCTGCTGAGCTGACTCTGAGGGGGCAGAGTTGTGTCTGAAGGAAGCAAAAATGTCTTCTCTAGTTGTTTTAGCTCATTTTGCTCACTAAGGCCCAGGAAGTTCTTGATGAGCTGCTAGCAAAAGCTAATGGGGGAACAATTATTATTGGATATTATTTGTCCTGTAAGTTCTGCAGAACTAAATCAGGTAAATCCTACTAAACTGCATGTTAATTGCTCCTAACAGGAATTACAGAGGGTGGGTGGAGGACAGGCAGTATGCAGGGTAGAGTGAGGATACTCTAGGCCAGACAGGGAAAGGGGTATTGGAGGTGGCAGATCTGTGCAGAGCTGCTCTCAAAGATAAGAGAAGCTGCTGGTTCCTCTGGTGTCAGCCACTCTACCAGATCTACCCACATTCTGACAGCAGAGCTGAGCTTCTCTCTTGCTTTGGCAAGAACTTTTACACTTTTACATTTTTAAACTTCATAGAAGTGGAGCTCTCTGTTGTCAGAACTTGAAGGTTTTGGACATCCCAGAGACCTTGAGTTCATTAGGTGTTTACTGGCTTACGCAAGAGAGAGCTCCTTGTTTAATGGGTTGGTGTGTACAATTCTAAAGAAATATAATGGATATTTACACATCTGTCTCCATAATCTAAATAAAAAAAACCATACCTAACCCCTGACAAGTTTTGTTGGGTAATGGCCAGATTAGGATGCAGAAGAAACCCTTCCCCTTCCCTCCTCTTGCATGTCTCATCAGCAGCCAGGCACAGCCGTACATACCCCATGAAGCACAAGAAACCCCAAAGGGACAGAGAGGGCTATGGTGCTGTTCCCTCCTAGACACAGGTTGTACACGCAAGGGCAGAGAGAGTGATGTTTATGAGGAAGGGGTATAGCAGCGAGTGTGTTCCCTCATACTGTTGAGCTCTGGAAGAAACTGTGCCTTTAGGGCAGAATTCCTTTTGGAGCGCCCCTGGAGCAGCATATCTCAGCACCACCAGAGTGTGGGTCTAAAGTGGCATAAGTGATCCCTAAATAATCTGTGTTACTTTAACACATGTATTTACCTACTGTACCTCGATGGTCCCAAGGAGTCATTACAGTCAGTATATAGTCACGGTGCTCTTTTAAAATTCCCTAAGTGCATATTTATCTGATTGAGTTAATAACATGGTCTAGCAATGTACCCGTCACACTTCCACTGCGCCTAGTTAATTCACTGGGTTCTTCCCAGTGGGTGATCTCCCTTCCTGTATGTTCTGCAATACCTGACCCATAATAAGGTGAGATAAGGACAGAGTGTTGCAAACTGTGTTCTGAATGCTGAGCTCACTATAACATGCACTTACAGGGACTCTTTTTTACGTTCCCTTTTGGTATCAGTAACAATAAAAGCAGCAGCAGCAGCAGCTTTAGAGAGTATATAAAAAGTGCACTGCCTTTCCGAAGTGGATTGATGATTACTTATAGCATTAAATAGCTCTAGAAAGTACATATGGGAAGAAATAGAAGAAGAAAGAATGGGGTTATATTATTAATGGAAAGAATTCATATGTCTCCTTCATTCTCTTACTAATTTAAACAGTCTTGTTATTGCAGCTCTACCAGTATTCAGTAATTAAGTATGTTTTAGATTGCAATATCTTTTTTTCCTATTTTAACAAATGTATCAGTTTGCAACTCTTTGTGTGTAGGGTTCAAAGAGTCTTTGGATGTCATGGAAATGTTACATTTACTCCGCTGTTACTTATACCGATCTAATATACTTAACATGGGGAATACTACACTTACCATAGTAACTTTCACTACTTTGTGCAGTAAATACTAGAACTGGTCAAAAAATGAGTGGGTAGGGAGAGGAGGAGGAAAAGGAAGGTTGAGGGGAAATATTGCAAACATTTTTGCAAAAAATATGTCTTTTTTTTCTTAGTTTAAAAGCTTTACATTTTTAAAATTTTTATCAACTCCATCTAAGTACCAAGATTTTAATGGTGAGGCCTTTTAAAAGCTAGTTTCAAAGCTGATCCTTTTCTTTCACCATTGAATTATTTTCAAAATAAAAGGAATATTGGTAAGAAATTGAATTTTATTTCCTGGCCCTGGACTCTGGAAATGGGTCAGAATGGCAAAGGACACTTCCTCTGTTACATGAAAGGAGTCAGTGTATCCATCAACTCTAGTGGCTACTGTTAAACTCTTTGGGTGCCTCATTTTTAGAGATGGGCTCCTGTGTGTGTAGACACAAAATCATGCCCCCATGTCTTTGACCTACAGTGCATTGTGGGGAAAATTTAGTAGTTACAACACGAATCAGATATCTACCTTAATAATATTTGTAAGTGGAAGTTTTTACAGGTGCAAAATCACATCCATAGAAGGAGAAATCAGATTGCAGTCCAAATGATGCAGCTATAACCCCCAAATTAAACTTTTAAGAGAGTCAGGTGAGGGCATAATTTGAAACTGATTGCTACATCAAAGGTCCCCGGAGCAGGAATAAAATTGTGCCTTTATCAGTCTCTGTTGGCTTTAAGCTGAGGAATAATATTTTCTTTGAACTTTGACCTAACCAAAAAAGGTTGTGCTGCTATTGTTAACATACTATAGCCAAATGTAAATGTAACCAGAGATTCAAAATTAGGTGTTTGCAAAGCAGTATCGTAGTCATCTTTTACAATGGCAGAGAATAAGCTTTGGGTATGTCAGAGTGGGCAGCCTTTGTCCTCAATAAGTCAGAAGTCTGTTTTGAATGTGTACGTACATCTGTGATCACAAAAGTCTGAGGGCTGGGAATGTGAATTATTCCGTTTGCGAGTCAGATTTGATGCAAGGCAGACATGGTGTATTTCCTTACATTGTTCTACCCTTCAACTCTGACTTAGAAGGGTAATTTTATTGAGCTTTCAGGGCCATATTTTTGAAACTGTTCAACAGCCAACAGCTTCTATTGGGGAAAATCTTTTAAAAAACAGAACAATAAAAACATGCTTTTCTGTCTTTAACTACATAATAATTCATGCTGTATGCTATACATTTCAATTAGCAAAACATACTGAAATGCATTTCAATTAATTGGCCATTACTTTTTTGACTGTCAATGAACCACATAGGGATAAGATTTAAAAAAAAAAATAAAAATCCCACAGAAAATATATATCAAGCCTTCATTTTAGGGCTAAAATGCTTGGAAGAAGTCTGCTAGAATTACACCTTCTCTGGCAAATAGCAGCAATTAGGATAGATGCCCTCCTCTAACTCTGAGCCATGCAGCTTGGGCGACAAATATGTCAAATTAATACATCACCAGGTATGAAAGCGCAGTTAGAATTTGACTGAGGTACTTCCAGCCTGAGAAAGGGAACGATTTATCAATGCAAACTTAATAACATCTATTTGAATCTAACTAAAAATCAATATTTCATTACCAAATTGTTAGTGAGAATGAAGAAAAATTGCGGAAGTCGGGCAGTTTGGTGGAAGAGAAGCATCAGGAGTTCAATGTGAAGACGGAATGATTCATGAGGCCAACCCAGTGGAAGGGTGAAGGAGGACGAATGCAAAAAACTTGGAGGGCCCTCTCTCTTGTGACCTTGGCAGTCAGAGAGAAAAAAAATACAAGAAAATGAAAGTGACTGTCAACTCCCAACAGGGATGGATCACACCATAAATCAAGCATAGCCCTGAGAGACAATAGGGGCTTAAGGCGGGGGATTTATTGTCGAGATGGAAACAGTTGGTTAATTTAACTCTTTGAACCTTGGATGCCTTTTATTTGTACTTTAGGGGAGTTCATAAAACATATGTGAATCTTTTCTCTTTGAAACAGTTTACATAAAAATATGTCAAGAGCCGATAAATGGTGAAAGATTACTTTCCATTGGCTAAGATTTAAAGTACAGGATCAATAAGCATTTCCATGAGACTTGGAAAAGAGAAAAAACAAGAGAATGAGGCTTCCCTGACACAAAACTAAATCAGTTGGTAGGGAGGCCTAATCCATGAGAGGTGTGGTTGTGTGGTTTTTTTTTTGGTTTTGTTTTTTTTGTTGTTGTTTTTGTTTTTTGTGATTTGCAGATAAAAGTATAGATTTAAGGACATTAATATGTCTATTACTGAGATAATGTATTGATCTTAACAGGAAGCCAGAACCACTTTTTAAAACTATGCTACAAGTAAAACCTATTGTGTTTTTTAATCTATATATTGGTTAGATTTTTAAATATGTTCTCTGACAACATTTTTCAAGATAAGAAAAATGACAAATATACAGGAATTTGTAACTGCCCTTTAATAATGGCTTAAGGAGAATCACAGATGATGTGAACATTACATCTAACAGTAAATTAAAACATAGTCTATGAGCATTTTATTTGCTGAACTGTGACACACAGCACCACTTCTATTTTCCCATCAGACCTCTCTTTCTGTCCTGATTGAATCTTTCTTCTATTGATGGTTAAGATGGTCTCCTTAGTGGGCCAATTTCAGAGGCCAGTCTTTCATTTTCATCTGGAATGGATTGAAAATGAAGTATTTGGATTTCCAAACAGACATCTTAATGGATGCATCACTCCATCCCATTTGGCGAAAAGCAAGCCCTCCATATCAGCACATCTACAAGATGCTCTGTGAAGCACAGTTCGGGTACATATTGGTGGAAATGTGTGAACTAGATCCATTTGCTTTTTTTCTGTGAATTGAAGAGTGATAGAATCAACATGACATTTTGTTTATTATTTAGACATATTACAGAATATTCTGAGTATGTTACTCAGGCTCTTTAAGGCAAGAGCTTATTATGGTGTTAGCTGGTTCACTTAGGCCTATCTCTGTGGATCAGAGCTCTGCAGTTGGAGACTTATTTTCAAAGGAGCTCAGCACATTGGGCTGTCTGGCCATCATTATCACAGTGGGAGCTGCTGGGTTCTGTGCACTCTTGAAAATCTGGTCCAGTTTGCATTGTGAAGATGTAGGCTGGGAATAAACTAGCCACAAGGGTCCTTCAAAATGACTGCAGGACTGTTGGTGTGCTGAACTGCAATGCCACCATGGGAAGATGATACTTCCAGGAATGGGAGTCACATTCACCAGGCAATCAGCGATTCTCACACTGCAAGAGCATCTTCACGAGTAACATTGCATTTTATTACTGAGTAAAGGGTTTGGTTGGTTAGTTGGGTACTTTTTTTTTTTTTTAGGAGTGAGGCTGGAGAAGGAGGGTCACAAATATGACAGCAAAGTGAGGGTCACAAATACGTGCCATCCAGGTGATTCAGAAAATGGATAAAATACCAGAGGCAAAATACTTGTTGGCCTCTGCATGTTCAGTAATACCCATATTTTTTCCTATATATAGGATTCATACCAAGACTTCACATGAAAATTTGCAGGTCTAATCAAGGTCAGAAGAACATTTTTTTAAGAAAAACTAGAACAGGAAAAGGCCATCAGGACCAATGTTTCTCTTCCTTTTTGCCTCCTGTCTTAATGCTGGAACTTAGCTCTAATTGCCATTTATTTTTTATTGCTCTCACTATGTTTCACATATAATGTTTATATAAATGGGGTGAGGGGGGAGTGAAGAAACACCAGGAAATGGAATGCAATTGGAGTATGTGAGATATGACTTTTTTCTTCTTTATCACTGTTTTCTAGCAGTGCTTACCGCATGGATATTAATTTATTGTTGAGAGTGCTGCAGAAGTGTGGTCCCTTGTATTCTGTTGAAGATTTGATGTACATTCCAGATGGCCACCATGTGGTCAACCCAGCCACAGGCAAATAGAATATTTCTTTGTGTCTAGATCTGATTTCTTTGCCAAATCCATATATGTCTAATCTTTGCCCATAAGCCTGCATTCATTCATTGTCATGTTCTTTTTCTGAGACATATGTAACAGCTCCACAACATTCAGACCTCGCACATAGGCAATGATGATGACTGCAAACATGTAAATTCTGTTTACATGTAAGACTCTGCTGAATGCAAATAATAATTATCCAAGTCACAAAAAATGTCTTTCTGGCCTTCTTAGCAGAACAACAATTCTCGCTGAAGAAAGAAGGTTTTAAAATCTGTATAAGATGGATTTCAGTGCACTGATACCATGCTACTTTAAGAACTAAATGCTTGGATTTTGTGTATGAGGAACTGTGAAACATTGCTCATGAAAGTCCACTGAGCAAAGACCTTGTAGTATCCCTGCTTTGGTGCAAGGTTTTAATGCATATGGATGGGGGACTGTCTCTGAATATCACAAACCTTCTCCCGACCTCCAAAAAGGCAAATTTCAGATCACCCAAATTCTACATTCCAAAGCACAATAGTAGAAACAACAACATGAAAACCTTCTGAATCATGATATTATTAAAGGATTTTAAAAAGCTGCCATGCAGTCACATTTACATTTCCTAATAATTTCCTACTTTTCTTTCAAAGCACCTCTCATCTTAATAATATGAACTGTAAAAATCATTCGATTTCTGCAATGTGTTAAGAAAATAAGGGGAGGGGAGAATTAAGAAGGCGTTATGTTTTATTATTCTGTTCATAAAGCACTACAGAACTATAACTGCAGCACAGAAAAGAAACAGACACTGTAGTACTGTCTGAGGTATTCTGTGCCATAAACTCTCATAATAGAAACAGATGGTAAAAACGCCTTGCAAGTAAAGAAACTACTGTACATGCAGCTCTACCGTAATGTATGAAGAGATTCAGGTCTGACACATAAAGGAATACATTTGGAGTTATGCCAGTGCTACTCTATAATTTAGCAGTTGGTATTAGAGATAAGAGAACCCACAACATTGAGTTTAGAACACTTTAGAACTTCTCTGAAGCAGAATCTTTTGGAACATCTTAAAGGGGAGTTATTTTTGGCTACTCGATAGGCAAAACAATCATTTTGAGGGGAACTTCCCCCAAACTCTGTATAAACAGAGCATATTGGAAAGTTCTAAAATGTTTGTGAAGCTAAATAGAGCTTGTCCAGATTTCCTTGTCTCTATTAGGTATTAATCCAAATATCTAATGTGACCTAAGGAGAGCTGTGTGGCAAAAATCACACCTATAATGAAACCGACAAAGATATTGTATTCATTTTTGGAGCCTCGCTAAAGAAATGTCACTTACTTCACCTGGCATTGTTTCACTAGTTTTGCCATGAGTGAAAGGAAATATAATGTGTGCATTGCACTGGAGGGGGAGCTGAAGGTCAGGAGTGAAATATAGCTTTCTGCAGCACTTGGTCTCAGTTTGAATGTTACCTACATTATCATCAGAGCTCACTGTCATAATGGGAAGACCTTGTCACAGGAGGGAGGTCACCTAGAAGCCGGAAGAAAAATTGGGGAAAAAATATTAAATAAGATAGACTAAAAAGAAGCAAGCCTTGTATATCTGTACTCCCAAACTTCTTTTGTGTGTTTGAGAACCATAAATTATCAGCAAGAGACATTCTTGTCCTTTAAAAACTATGAAATTCCAGTGATGTCATGGGCTTTAGGTGCTGCTCTTCTAACTTTTTTGTAAATTTGTTATTGGTGTCTTTCCACCACTGTGTCTGCCTTTGACCCTATGTTTCCTTGAGGGCTGGGATTTATAAACTCCAATTCTATTTCAATACAGCAGCTTCACCTCCCTCCCCTGATATTTGGGGCAGGGGAGGGAGGTGAATATCAGATTGTTTTAATTAGAAAACAGACCATGACAAATAAACTTTGATCTGTGTCCCTGGGACCTTTCATCTAAGGATTTCAAAGAGCTTTACAAACAATCATGAGTTCATGCTGAATGTGTAGCCAAAGACAAAAAAGAAACAAACATTCCCTTGTCCTTTCCCTGGCTGCCTCACAAGCCAGTCAAACCTTGTGATCCCCTGGGTGTAAATGTAGATCTAAATTTTGTGTGAGAGAAGCCTTGTACTTTATAAAACTAGGTACAGAGCTCAGGTAAGTGTAACTCTTCTCTGTGAGAACCAGATTGCCATTAGCATTATGGCTGCCTCCCCTAGTTAGGTAGGGTCAGCCTGTCTGTCCATAAAGTTAATAGATGTTTATACTGGTATCTAAGGGCCGTATTTATGAAGGTATTTGGGACTTAGGCATCTAAGTAACTTTAAAAAACCGGCGCTAAGTGCTTCGAGACTCAAATTGGGATCATGTGACTCTTATCTGGGGACCTCTCCTTTGAGTTTCATAATGGACTCCCTAGCACACAGTTTTAAAAAAACTCACACTTAGTCAGAGACTGCAAAAGATTTTGCTGCTTCTTTCACTGAAATATTATATGGCTCAAACTACCTCTCTTTCACTTGAAATACATTTAGCTTCATTTCTGCTTAAGAACTCACAGCCAGCCATGTTGTATGTGGTTTCAGGTTTCCTAATGAAAAGTTTGAATAACTCTAAATTTAAGTTACTTTGTATTTTCCAAGTATCAGATGTTGCTGTTTCACAAGCAAGTGTTAATAGGCAGCAGTGCAAAACATAAGTAGCAGCTACTTTGGTGCTACCTGTAGGAGTGATCTGATGGTGATCTCAAATGAAGGAGTGAAAGTAAGGAAAAGGAGGTAAATACTTTAAAACTTTTTTACTGGAATCTATAATTTCTTTTTTATATCCGTGTAGTTATATTTGAAAACAGCCTTTTATCTCTGTGGTTCCTTCAAAATTTTGTGTCAGTTTGCTAGGGTTTTTTTTTAAGTGAAGTTTTGGCCATGTAACTGTACTAGAAATAGCAGTGGTAGAAGCATATTTTCAGTTTTTTTATGTCCATTCTGAAAGGCAACATGAAACTTAGGAAAATTGCCCTGTTTGTTGTGTACTTAATCTTTCGCGTGTATCACTGTGGCACTTTAAAGTCTGGGCTTTTCCTAACCTAAGACTGAAGAATATGAAAACGTTGATGTGACATTTTGGTGAATTTACCTGTCCCAGTTCCTCCCGGGGTGAGGAGCTTGTGTTGGATACCCATGACCACTCTGAGTATTTCAGTTGTTGGAGAACAGAGATACAAGATCATGCTAACTGTGCATGCACACACATGCCACCGTGATCCAGAATGAACGATATACTGGGGACTCTTGCATGGAAATATGTGAGGAGGTTACAGTATAGGGTACTTTGTTCCTAGCAGGGACAGTTTTCTGTGGCTAGTTTGTTTCTCAAGCCATGGTAGTTTATGGTTTCTTGCAGTGATTCAAAGAGGCCACAGCCACAAATAGTCCCATTATGTGGACAACGGCATTAAGAACTAGGATGAGAATGAACAAACTTCACTTCACTTGTAATGCAAAGTGGATGTGATTTGTTGGTTCCTGGAATAAGCCTAAATTAAAAGTTTCCATTTAACAATAAAAGCTACTACTGTTGATCTTTGTTATGAGTATGATTTATGCAAGTGGCATCTTGATTACGGTATGTGAGTGCATGCTGTCATTTAGAAGGTCTATATCTAAATGTTATATAAAAATTATTTGATATACATAGCTAGGTACCAGTATAAACAGCATCTCACATAAAACATATTCTTTCATCTTGGTTTTGTCACTGCTTTTTATAGTTTAAACTTCTCTACTACTGTATCTCTCTTTTATGAAGAACTTACACAAAAAATGTTTGAAAGTTCCCACGTATTTATTTTACTGCATGTAGCACATTGGTCATTTTTAACTGTATTGTGAAGGCTTCATAAACTGCAAAATATAACATTTCATTGCATGTTTACAGATAATTATTTTAGAAATACTGTTTAAATGCAAGTTATCTTTATTGCTTATCTGACTGAAAAGAACTAAGCAAAACCTAAAAATCATAAACCCTTCCAAACATTATATTTTATGCAGTCCAAAATGTGACACATGGGGTCTTTAATAATTCACTGCTTGTTAACATTAAACAACTGTTAACATGCTCAAATAATTAGTTATGCTTGCTTGACATGTTTGCATCTTTAATAATTGATGCATTTATCTTAATTACTAACAGTATTATGGTCATAATATGCATCTTTTTTCTATCTTAAAATTTTAACAAAAAATGACTTTTTGCCAAAAATGATTATCCTCCAAGTTTTAATCACTTGTTGTAATTAAATTGCAAGCTGCAGTATTTTATTAAAAATATCTTTTACCAAAATATTTAATGGAAAAGAGCTGATTTGTTGTTTATGCATCACAGTTAGTAAATATTGCATAAGTTTCATATTATTCATTCAGAGTGGATATATAAAAACATAACATTCTTAATATCAGTGAGTTTCAAAGCTGCTAAAGTAGTCTTCGTTTCTCCCCCAAATGATTTGGAGAAGTAAATCAGTAAAGTATGATAAAACAAACAAAAAATTCATTGTGATTGTATATAGGTTGCACATAATATTAGGAACCCAAGATCTGACGCTGCTGTGGTTGTGTGTGTAATGGAGCCTTGAATGGCGTCTATTTAGCATGAAATGAAGATGAGCCTTAAAAACTATTTCATTCGTCAATATTCATCCCAGTCAACATTTTTCTTGCATACTACTAATAACAATAATTGTGGTAGAGCTTTGTCTGTCGTCAATTATTTATTAAAATCTTGGTAGAGGATGAGTGAGGCTAAATTTATAATGTTAGCCAATTTTACAAGGAGGCAACATTTTTATGAGAGGTCCTTCACATTCTTCAGATGGCCTATTTCAGATGAGTTTCACCATCCTGCAGCTGTGGAGACCACTACTGATATCTATACGTCATTGGCGCTTATGGAATTCTTTACTGGATATTCCATCCCACCTCTTTCCCAGTGGCTAAGTCTAGGCAGTAACAAACTCATTGGGAATGGTGATGTGCTTCCTTAGTTTTCCTCCCCAGCTCTGAATGGGAAGGATGTTTGAAAGGGTCAAAGCACATTATTGGCAGTACCATTCTGGAGGGCCATCAGAGGGACAAAGAAAAGGGTCCATTGACCCAAATAATGACATGATAGAGCCTCCATGTTGCAGCACAAGAGGGAGAACAGTGGAAAGGAAACCATAATGATGACTGAATTCCCCTGCAAGACCTTAGATTCTAGAAGGTTAATAAGCTGAGTCATATCCATGGGTTGATTAGAACTCCAGGTGGCTGCTGCATTCTTCTCAGTTAGAAGTGTGTGGGTAGTGACAAAACATGATACAGTGTTGTCTGGTGTGTGTGGAATTAGGTATGGGTATTTCACAAGCGCTAAATGGAGTTAGAATGAGGATTATAACTGGAACCAGGAGTAGTCATTGCATCCACTACACCCAGAAGTTTGAATTGTGTTTAATTAGTCTGGACACTGCAGAATTACAGCTCTTGAGAAGTGCGAGAGAAGTCTTCAGTTCTAATGTTTTTGGAAGTCCGGTATAGAATGTTGCTTGTTTTTCTCAACATTTTGGCCTTCTTACTCATTTTATTGGGGAAGAACGAGTAGATTCTTCATGATTCTTGAGCACGCATCATTTAAACAAACTGTCCAAACATAAAACAGTCCTGAGAATTGCTGTCAGTCACCTAGCTCCTCAAGCTGCTCCTCAGTTAATCTGGTCCTAGTGCTGCAGTAACATGAGACACATTGTCTGAGTTGAAGACTCGAACATTCAGAGAGAAGTGAGTTTATAGCAAAATTATTAAGTCACAACCAATATAATCCTAGGAATACCCAGCAATTGCTTAAAAACATGAAGGGAAAAAGGTTCCTGGGAAATAACAAAGATACAGGAGTAGGTTTGAAACTGCACGCAGCAACCAAATGCATGGCTACTACAAGTGAATGCACAAAAAGGTGTGAAAATAAAACAGTAGTAAATGTGATAACTGTAGTCATCCTAAAGGGCCTTTTCAGATTTGTTATATACCTGTAATTAGATATCTTCTTCCTAGCTGTTTATAGACGTGTTTGAGCTGCTGAACGTTTTTTCCTAACATCATGGGGAAAAATCTCATTCTACCTCTCTCTCTATTACTTATTATGAATTATTATTATTCATATCTTCTCAGTTCATTTTGATGAGTGTGGCGATAAGTGTCTGTGTATCTCTGAATGCTTAAGTTGCTGCTTATTTATTTTTTTTGGAGATGGGTCAAAGCTGTACAGTTCAGACCTGGATTCAAACTTCTTCAAAGTTCAGGGGTGTTTTGATCCAGTGTTTGATTCACTCCATATCTACATTTGATATATATCTTTAATTAAAAAGTAAAATAGTCACCTGCACAATATTCTTTACCCCTTCAGCTATACCTAATCTGACCCCTAATCTGAAGCCTCTCATTATTACTGAATCAGCATCTCCTGAGTATCATGGTGCTTCAGATAAGCCATTTCTATTATGATTTTAGAGTTCAATAAGAATTTACACATCATAGGCCTATTAGTATTTTTTTCCCCTTACATGTGTGTGTCTTCAGATTTTTTTGTGTCCAGATGGGTGCATTAGTTTCATGTTGTCACTCAGTCCAGCAAAATAACAAACATCTTAGCAGGCTGTGGAGGACTGTGGGCTTGGATTTGCAAATTAAATGTGCCATAGACATCTTCTGGATTCTTCCTTTCTTTTTGAATGCATAAGATAACTACCATATCTGAATTCTTTGTACATGGAACAATTTACATATCCCCAAACAATAAAGAAGCAGTCTCTTTCTGAGTATAGGAGTCAGGAACAATTTGGTTTCAAGGCAAATGTAGAACTGACTCAACACAGTTTGATTCTGCAGTTGCTCTCCTGATGTCCTACAACTTTCTGCCTTAAACTCCACTGCGCCTGGTGTTACCACACAGTGGTATGGAAGGTGCCTAATGGTAGAGGTATGACTCCTGGGGATGCTGGTGGGAAAACAATCTTTATTTTCTGGCTCCTCTGACATGAAATGAGTAAAAGTTACAAAAGGTTTTCCTATTATATGGCAGGGATCAGTATCCAAGGCCTCCAGGATTCAAGTACTCTAGTGGCTACTATTGCAAAGCCTTGTGAGTATGGAAGCTTGAAGAAGAAACCTACAGAAAATATGGGTTTGGAATAAGAAGATGTGAAGAGCTTGCTTTTCAGACACGTTCTATATAACATTCCTGCCATTAGGCCCTGATTCTGCAATTGAGAGTGTGGGCTGGGGAGGAGGGGATGCTGCACTCACACTATTGAAGTTACAGGGGCTCTGCTCAGGCACAACACGTTGTCAGCTGCAGGATCAGGGCCTAGGTAGGGTATGTATGAAAATGAACCGAAAAAGAGATGCCAATACAGTTGAAATGAATATTTGCAGCCTGCCTGGTTTGTTTTCAGTCTTTTCCGAGCTATGCTAATTACAATTATGGGGCACAAATATTGGTCCACTTTGAAAAGGGTGATTGATGCCTTTGCAGTTAGACCAGTACAGGGAGGAGGAAGAGGAGGGCATCAAAATTGTTGTGTCTGGACAATACATGAACACATTTGTTGAACAGATGATCACAAACCAATTATAATAAAATATTAACTGTGAGAAAAGAACATGTAGAAATATCAGTCTAAGTTTTGTGGTTCATTTAATTGTCCAGTTTTGTTGGGTTTTTGTTCTTATTAGATCTTAGTTCTTAGGTTCTATGCTCTCTCTATTTCAAATCATGACTGGCTGCAACTCAAACTTAGTTTGTATAAAAACAAAAGAAAAGCTGCCTGAATGCTGCTGTCAAGCTGATGCTAATCCATTCAGAGTGCAGTTCTTGGTCTGCATTATGCCATCCATTTTCGAGTAGAAATCTCCACTGTAATCAATGAGTAGTTCTGCCTAAATATTAATGCCATGATCTGGCCTCTTGTTTTTACATTAAAAACTGAGCATTCTGATTATTATTTTTAGACTAGGACATTTTTCCTCACAAATGTGTGGTGCCATGAAAGACTGGCCAGGAGAGGTAGTGGTGTGGACAGACCTGCCAATTGTTCTCTAGAATCACAGCTTCCATTTAAAAGAGGTGCTCCATCCTGTCACTGAATGAGGCAAGTCTTGTACAGAAATTAGCATGTGATCATGTCATTAAAGACAGTATCCTAATTATAGCTGGGTGACATTTTTTGGCCAAAACTTTTTTTTCCAACAAAAAATGCAAATTCGGGTTGACCGAAACATTTTTGCGAATTCATATAGATTTTGGTCTAAACAAAAAGAGAAAAAAAATTATGGAAATGTCTAAATGAATTGTTTCAACATTGAACCAATGAAACATTCTGATATTTTGGAGCTAGACTCACAAGGGGATTTAGATGTAATTTACAAAAGAGACATCATCAGGGCACCCCCTCCATTTTATATCCAATAGCCAGGGTACTCACCTGGAATGAGGTACATCCAGATTCCTATCCCCACCCTGGGGCAAGGACTTGAACTCAAGCCTCCTCCCTCCTAGGGAAGGGGCCTAACCGCTAGGATTTTGGCTGTTGAAGCTAGGAAGTCTGCTGAAGTTGTTCCACCTTGTATAAATTGCATGAAAAGTTATTGGACAAGAGAGAGAATGACTGTATAGCCTGGTAGTTAGGGCCATTGTGGGAGAGGCAGCACCCACATTCTGGTCCTGGCTCCAATTACTATTCAATTAGTTATACAAAGTGGAACAGTTTTAACAGCAGAAATGGAAAACCACCCTATTTGGGAATAGCCAGTGAGTAGGTGGTTATGGCCCTTATCTGGGAGGGGAAGACACCTAGATTCAAATCCACACTACAGAGAACCTGCATCTCCCACATTCTAGGTGAGTGCCTTCAAAGCTGGGCTATTGAGTATAAGGTGCCATCTCCTCCATTGTGTGATTAAAGCCCTTTGTTTCCTTTGCTTTTATTTAAAAGGTTAAAAATGCCCAAAATGAAGTGTTTCATTTTTTGTAGAATTAAATATTTTAGTTTTACACAACTAATTTTTTCTGCTTTTTTTTCATCTTGCTGAAATTCAACCCCAAAACTGAATTTTTAATTGTCAGAACTCCCAGTGAACTGAAAAAATCAGTTATTCTCTCAGCTTTAATCATAATGCAGTTGCACAGGAGTGGGAGAATTAAAATTACATAGTTTACCTATATTCTGAAGTTTATATATACACCTCTACCTCGAGAGCCAAAAAATCTTACCGCGTTATAGGTGAAACCGCGTTATGTCAAACTTGCTTTGATCCAGCTGAGTGCTCAGCCCCACCGCCCCGGAGCACTGCTTTACCTCGTTATATCTGAATTTGTGTTATATTGGGTTGTGTTATATCGAGGTAGAGGTATGTGTGTGTGTGTGTATATATATATTTGAATGCTAGACTTTATAATCTAAATAATTTTAATGCATTTTTATGTATAATTTCCTTTTTTTTTTTTACATACAGTTGTAACAACTCCCCCATCATGCACCAAGAGCAGGATGTTAATCCTCCACATTGCATCACAGAATTCTATCACTTGAACTGCAAAACTATTTCCATTATTCAGCAACCTGGAGTAGGCTGTTATCCATGGGGCAGTGGAAGGGGCTGCTGAGCCTAGGGAGTGTTTGGAGTGGAATTCCAGCAGCTCTCCAGTGTCGTCATCTGCTGCTGCTTTGTCAGTGGTGTAGGCCTGATAGGGTGACCACCTATCCCAAATTGGGCAGGACGGTCCCGAAATGCAGAGTTCAAATCCCAGTCCTGGGCTGAATGACTCCAGGACAACATTTGTGCTGGATTCCCTGCGGCACTGCTCCATGCCTGCTGAGGCTTTATGGGTGGTCCAGCCTCTTCCCAGTGGTAGGGATGAGGTGGGCCATGAGGCCACGCCCCTTGTCTTCCTCTTTCTCCCAAGACCTGCCCCCTGGTCAGGCCAGAAGCCAGAGACAGGCCATGATAAGAGCTACCCAGGGAGCCTGGACCATTGTGGGGAGCCCTGGAGTCCTGGACCCACATACTCTGGGTGGCATGCTGCGGGCAGAAGGGACACGGACCAGGGGCTGCTCTTGCGCACCCCTCCCAGGGCAGGTAGAGGATCTGGGGCTCCCCACAGCAGCCCAGGCTCCCTGGGTGGCTCTTACCATGGCTTAGCTCTGACTTCCAGCCTGGCCAGGATATGTGGAGGGTGCAGGGTTCTTACATATGTCCCACTTTTGCCTTTTGAAAAGATCGTCGCCCTAGAACCTGGCCTTTTCGATGTTCATGTTGATTTATTATTTTGATAGCAAAAGTTTCCTGATGCACACAAGGAAGAGAAGAGAAAAGGCAGTTTTTATCAGAAATCTCTATCTTTTATTTATATGTTTATATATTTATTTTATACCTCAAAAAATCTGAATGAATTTCATGGGACAAAGAAAAGTTACTTCTCTAGCTCCAGGGCTTTTTTCCCTGCCATAAGCAACAATGGAGGTGTTAAAGATTCTCAGAAAAAGGTCAGAAAGAATCCTTTGTTATGGAAAAATAGTGGTCATTGCCAGCTCTCTTGATAATATCAGTGCTCATCAAAGAATATGAAACAGGAGAGTTTCCTGTTATGAAGATTCATGCCAGTGTTCCAGAAATGTGTGAGCATGGGGGGAATGGGGCATGAAGGACTCATGGATGGGAGAGTAAGTGTATTCATTAAGTTGTGTGGATCTTTAATAACACATGGAGGGGCTGTAAAAGGGGTTTGTTTGTTTTCACTTTCCTGAAGTGGGGCTTTGCTTTCATATTAGGAAATGAGCAGTATAGTGTCCCCCTGGTAACTATATGACTTGCAAAATATATATGATTTTTACAGGATTGTCAGTAGAACATTTTAGTGTTTATGGCACAGAATATTTCAATGGTGAGCTAAAGTCTTTCTAGCTCACTCAAGGCTTTGACATTTGTAAGTCTTTGCTTGCTCCAGGAGTGTCTTTAATGGCTTATATTAATTCATGGTTTCCCTTTATGCTCTTAAAATAAAATAAAAAAAAATCCTTCCTTTTAATGACATTTCCAGTTATTCAGAATTATTATTTAAAATCCTAAATTAGCATTCTGCACTTTGGTTGACAGAGCCATTACATTTTGTACTGAAAGAGTTTAGTTAATTTTAAATTATTAAACCCTATTGGCTGCATGAAGTAAGCATCTTTAAGTAAATTTCTATATTTCAGGTGTATGCTGATAGAGTACTAGTACAAACTGGATTAGGATCTGTTTGCCTTTATGTCTTGAATTTTTATATATGGCACAGTTATTATTCTGGGTTTCACCTGCTGTCCTGGGGTAGCTGAAGCTAAATAACAGATGAACATGCTAACAGCAATATAAATAACAACCTGTCCTATGTCTGTCCCAAGGCGCACAGATGATGTTGCTTTTCAAACTAAAGACAATGAAACTGACATAAGTAGTTATGAGTATGTTTTCTGAAGGAACATGCTTTGATTTAAAAAAAAATCAAGCTCACAATCAAGCTGTAAAGTAAAAAAAAGAAAACACAGACTTAAATTTATTTATATAGGAAAATAATTTGTCCTGCTAATAATCCTGTTTGACTTAAATTAAAAAAGTAGTAACTAAACTTTTGTTTTAATATATTTTGTTGTAGCAGAATTGCTTCACTTTGGACTTCAAAGATATTTGCTTCCTGTCAGTGGATGGTGGTGTCATGGTTTGGGTAAGACCACTGACGCCTGCATAACTTAAGTCATCCAGTGATGGTCATTCCTTCAGGCTCCTGAACTGAGGAAATGACTTAAACTACTGTTTCTCTATTCCACAGAACAATCACTTTCTTTCTTGGTACCAACAGAGTAGTTCTTTATGTAGGTGAAATCCAATGTATTATCTTAAGAGTAAAGCAGAGAAAAAATTTCAAAAATTACAGTGTGTGCCTGAGATCTCATCACCCTGTGGACATAAAGGGAGATTGAAAATATTGTAAGCAGACAACATTGTCGAAATGTAATGTAACTGATTAAATTTTCTCTTAAAATTGTAAAGTTGCACTTTTAGGGTGGTGTGGATATCTAGCGACCAGAAGCATCTAGTGCAGTTCGGTTGCTGTGATTTCAGGTGAAATTTGGTACAAACTATAGATCTGATTCTAATTTTTATTTATCTATTTATTTTACTCTGGAAACAGCCATGGTCATTTACATGCATTACCAATTTGCTCATCTACTGAAACGTGAGCTGCACAGTTTGGGATTTACAGATTTATGAAGTGAAACAATTGAACTAATATCACCTTGGTTTAATTAAGTTTAATTTTAAATGACTTGCTAAAGCACCTGACAAACGTAACATCTTCAAGACGTTTTTTAGCAGATAGATACGGCTTTCTTGTACAGACTTGTTGACGTAGCAAGAAAATGTCTTGTTAGCATGAAAGTCCCCTTAGTGCTTTAAAAGAGAATGTCTTGTTTATATACTAATTTTTTAACTGATTGCCTGACTCTGTAATTTTCGAGGAGAAAGGAAAACTGTGGCAGTGCTGCCTATCGCACTGGCATAATTCTAGTACTGTAGTATTCTAGTACTCTAGAATACTACAGTATTCTGCAGTATTCTAGTACTCTAGCACTCAAAATACCATTCTTATAAAATGCAATAGTCTTCTAAACACAGTACTCTTCAGATTTGTGCTGCACTATTAGTTACTTTCACACACATGAAGCAATAGACACATTGACTCTGACTTGCAGACCTGATCCACAGCTCACTGAAGACATTGGAATGACTCCCATCGCCATTAATGGGCTTTGAATGAGACCCTATAGGAATTTTAATCCTGCTGCTGTGATAAAATAAAAATTAGACTAATGTGAAAGGCAGCCGGCTGCCTCAAGGTGTCCACAGGGAGGCTGTCAAACTTGTTATCTCTGAAGCACCCATGTATCCTGTGGTCACCATTTATAAAAACAAACAAACAAACAAAAACAGTATTTGCTAACAATTTATAATTTGTGGTATCTGAGATCATATTTATTATCTGTTGAGGTACCATTCTTAGTAAATGGTAACCACTGAATGTGCCTAAAAAAAGTTAGAGGCTAATGAGCCAATTTCCCTCTAAAAGTTATGAGTGTTGATCTTTGCAGAGTGGTAGGTTACATATAGCATTTTACTAAATATGTATAAGAAGCCCTGACCAAAGAGCTTACTGTGTTACTCAGAAAAATATTACATAAGACAGCTGCTCACATTCAAGCTGGTTTGCAGACATGGTCAGTGAGGTTAAGGCAGAAAGGGTGGGCAAAAGGAGTGGATTAAAACTTATTCACGTTGTATTTGCCTCCTGTGTATACATACAATAAATATTAATAACCACCTATGAATATTCAATATGAGCTTAATAGTCCTTTGTGCCTGAAAGTTTGCTGCTGCTTTGGCTTTCTCTGTCAAACCTGGTGTTCAAAGGGTTATGTAGCAATTGTTGCTGAATAACGTTTACATTTATCTGCTGTAAAATAAGCTGAATGGCACCAAAGAGTGTCGTGTTCAGTTTTAAAATGCCACAAATAACAGATTTATAGATTTTTCTAAATACATTATTTTAGCTTGACAGCATTAATCATTCATGCTTCCTTCTTTCATTTTTCTACCTGCAATGGATTATTGAAACAGAAAATAACAACAGGAAAGGCTACAAGCAGTATCAAAATGTCAAGTTTGTACTTACAGTTGTATGTGCGTAGACAGGGTCAAGAGCCTCAATTATTTGTATATGTACACAGTGGTACTACATGAAAGGTTATGTCACCTGCAGCTATTTTCTTGCCGATTTAAATAGGACTGATATTCAGCTCCACAGTCAGCCTCTGACATGGAACATAGAATTGTAAAATACTATGAACTCTCATGTCAGGACCTAAAATATGAACTGGGTGATTGCAAGGTATAGCTGTGGGCAATGCTACGTCTTGCAGTGTAAGTCCTTTAAATTACTTTGTGTTATCCCTGACCTGTTCTTTTCATTTAAACATAAGCCGGGAACAAGATGGAAGTACGTTTGCAGGGAAAAAGCAGTATTGTCTGTTTGTTCAAATTTTTTTTTGCTTGTTTCTTTGTTTTTAGTAATGCTCCATCTTTCTATGACCATTAACCATATAGATATGATAATTTAAAAAAAATCTAAGAGCATTTCTTGCATGGTCACTGGACATGAGCCCTGTGTCTAAAATGACTTAGCAGAATTATTTTGAGAAGTAGGAGTTACGCAGTAAATGTTTCTTTGGTGGTGATCTTATTTCAGATACCTTTTAAAAAAAAGTTTTAGATTTACAGCCTTTGTGATCTAGTTATTATGGGTAAAATTCACCACAGGCATAAGGTCAGCACAAGATCTGTACATCACATAAGCCTTATTTTGAGAGCCTAGGTGAACACCCTTTCACTCAGGTGTTGTACTGAATCCAGAATTAGGTTCTTACTTGTCTTTCAATTGACTAATGCCTGTTTGTTTGCTGGTACCAACTTCTTTTTGTTGGTTTTTGGCTGCTAAGTATGGAGCTAGGACTTATTTTTCTCTTTATTCCTCCTTTTCCCCACCCTTTAAAAACAAGAGGTTTTGTGCTGCTGCTTCTTTGTTAATGAAGTATTAAGGTTTCACAGTTCAGTACAGGAGCTGGGAAAGTTTGTTCCCTTGTTAAAATGCATTATAATACTGTCATTATGTAATCTTTATTGTTATAGATACCTATATACTTAATGTTGTAGAAGAATGATTGTAATATATTTATATATGTAAAGTAGTATTCATATAAGTTTATAGATTCATATAGTAACACAACACATACACACAAGGGAAAGAATTAGGGCTGTAAAATCAATGTTAACTTTTACTGACAGCCATATCCTTTTCGCACTGAAGCCATAGACTTCCCCGGGATCAGGACTGTCCCCGAGAACTCAATTGTGTGACTCTAATATTATATTAGCATTGTTGCTCTGAATTTCAAATATTTGCATGATATAATGGTATAATAAATGATAGAAAATAGCTATGTCTTAGTTGTAATAAAATATTGAAGCAAATATAAGTGAAAAATAATCTCTTGAGCTGCCATCTTTGTTAAAAACAGTCAAGGGTGAGAAGTCATACATTAGCATCAGTCTCTCTGTCTGCAGTCAGGTGGCACAAACCACTGGTATTTACTGAGCTAATAAGATGATCATTGCAAACCTGTTTTGAGATATGCTGGTCACTTAGCAATTATACTAATGCATCACACCAATTTGTACAGTTACCTCACTAAAAATTCAGTTCATTTCAGGTTTTATCAAATCTTAAAATACAGATTTCACTGTCTCAGACTCCACTGAAAGTAGGTGAAGGCATTAAGCATCACTAAATGGACTTATTTTCTAGAATATATTACTTATGCGTCAAAAAGTTTGCTCACTGTTTCCTCAGGAGATAAAATGTTGCTCTGTTGTCTCTACAGCAAGAGATTGTAGCTGTCATTATTTAGCTCACTGTCTAGTTTTCATCTTTGTCATTGTCAGATATTTTTGTTATAGTCATTTAACTTCAAAAATTATTTGCACAAGCTTAAGAGATAATTGATTTTAAATAAATTCTAATTGTCACATAGGTTTATTTCTCTTTAAATAAAGAATTTAAGGAAAACTACAGTGAAACTACTCCTACCTATGTAACTGAAAGAGCAAGGGGGAAAAAATCCTTAAAATACTTACACACACAGCTAGTCCCATTTAAATCAATGGCAGCTTCATGTGTGAATAAGAGTCACTAGTGTAAATAGTAGGTTTGGCTCCATAGTTAAGAACTTTGGAGAAATCCTCTGTGTGTATGTGTCCAGGGGTTAAAATAAAGGGTAAGAACTCTCCACCTGTTGTAAAAGCAAAGGAAAGATCCCTTTCCTTTCTCTGGCTTGTGTGAGCCACCACATTCTCTCCTCCTTAGCTTCTGCACAGTGTTCTTTAACCACTCTTTGTCCTCCTCTACCCTGTGTGGAATGAATTCTGTCATCTCTGAACCACCATCCTTCCCTTTCCCTCATCCTGTGGAGTGTTCTCTGTTGGTTCGTGGATGTGTACACTGTGCGTGAGTTGGAACGGGGTGGGTTAGGAGGAGAGTGGAGGAATAGTGGAGTTGGGGCACACCTTGTCTACTACCCCCAACTTCTCCAGTCCAGCAGAGATCCCCCTGAAAGGTAATACAGCTCCAGCAAAGCTTCCTCTACAGTGGGAAGGACCCTTTAGGGTAGGGTCCACTTGAGTAGCCACTGCCAAGGTAACACTGCCAGGAGGTAGAGCTAGAGTTGCCAGAGGTACAGAGCTACTGTGGAGAGAGGGGGCTTCCTGGGCTAGGGATCCTCCAGTTTGGGGTGAGCCCTACAGACAGTGCTTCATGGGAGCCAATCTGCTTCTTCTCCTATCCCAGTGAGGGACTAGGGAGAAGCTATGAGAGGGACATAGACATTTCCTCCCTGTGACCTCCTTTCCCTTCCTCTCGTTGTATTGCAGAAGGGGGTGACTTAGCTCCATAATTCATATTATAAATAGTTTAATACAATAGTAGCACTGATGGGCCATGGAGAAACCTGTCCTGGTTTTGTAGTCAGTTTATATGTCAAATAATAACATAGTACTGAATATCATTTTGAATCAACACTAATTTCCAGCTTCAGTGGAGGATCCCACCTCCACCCAGTTGGGAGATACAAATTGGTCAAATGTTAGATGTTCCCAAACACAAGAGGCAAATATGCTGCAAATTACTTCCTTATATGAATACAGAGAGATATAACTTGGTAGGAACAAGGGGCCAACATATAGTTATGATTTTATAAACATTGGTTTACTACAATTCTATTTTTAGATAATTTAAATACAGAACTAATCACTGGCAGTTGCAGATTTATTATATATATTGATTCCAAGATGGAGTGGAAGTTTACTAGGTTTTAAGAACAATGGAACATATTTCATATGTATTCTTATTTTTGTCATATGCACAATCCTACTTCACCCATTTCCTAATCACAGAGTGTAAGATATAATTGTTAGGAAATATCACACACACAACAAGAAGGAGGTATGTGTATATAGTGCCTTATGTTTCTAGAATTTTCATCAAAAGTAACTATCAGATATTTCAGTTCCTTCAAGGGGAAGAAAACCCAAGTCTTGTCTCTAGTGATAACCAATTAGGGTGACCAGATGTCCTGATTTTATAGGGACAGTCCCGATTTTTGGGTCTTTTTCTTATATATGCTTCTATTACCCCCCACTCCCTGTCCCAAATTTTTCACATTTGCTGTCTGGTCACCCTATAACCAATATACACAATCGTACTGATAAAAAAGATACATTTACAATTCTTTTATTACTACATTCTTTGACAAGATAATATAAAGAGTATTTTGTGTAACATTATAACTTAAAACAAAAGCTAAGCTACTGTCCAAGGATACTGAAAAATTCTAGTATGAATACACATTATTTTCAGCTGGCTTGGGGATGATTAGGGTATCCCAACACTTTGACAATTTTCATATAATACTAGGAAGAATTTGAAGACTTCCCTTCATCTTAGTGCTACCACCAGCCCAGTACATCTTTTCTAGTAAAAATTATACACATCTATGGTTCTTATTTTTCTTCCCATATACAATAAATCCTGCATATAGTTTATGTACACATTAGCTACAGTCTTTTTCACCCCCTACAGTTCAAACAACAGAACCTCAAATATATTACACAAGAGAGGATAGAAAACATAAGGAAACATAACTTCAGTGAGATTTGAGTAATTTCTCTTTATGAAGATTTACCTATTTCTTTTCTATAAACAATAGTGAAAGACCAGGAAAAGGTTGGGTCATCTATTGGCATCTGTTTCTCTGCACAAGATGTCCCAAGAGAATAATACTAACATGAGTTACATGATGGACCATAATCTAGAGTTTTCAAATTGTCTTGGCAGCTGTTCACCTGTTGAATAGCTCTGTGACTTTCTAAAGAATTCTTTGCTTGATCCTGTCAAGGCAGAGGAAAGAATTTAGCGATATACAAAAAGCCATCTATGTTTTTCTCTTTATTAATGTCCTTTCAGAATATGTTCTTTTATAAAGCCTGACTTTACTGATGAGAAGGGACAGCCAGATCTCTGGCCTTAAGAGTTTCTCTTCTGTGACTATATGGATTTTCTTTGTCCACCCCACTGCAAGAGAAGAGCAGAGAAAGGATTGTGACACTCTGGCAGCTATATATCACCCCCGATGCAGCACTGAAGCTAAACACTCAATCAAGGCTGTAGGCTCTAATCCTGCAGTGAGCCTTGCCTAGCCACAGTGGTCTACCCACAAAGAGTTCACTGCAGGATCTGGGTTATGCTGAACAAAAGCACAGCCCAGACTGAAAGAATCAGCCAATTTAAATTGATCTTGATGCAAGTGGGGAAATAAGAGGCAAAGACGACTGAGGGAGGAAGACAATACCAACAATAAGGTTCTAGAACTGCTTGAATATTACAGTATATGTCATTCATAGATTTCTTTCATAATTTTTTCTACTGCATTATTTATGGGGAATTAAGCAGAGATCCTTGTTTAATGAAGGATTATGGTAAAAGGTGAAGTCTCAAAAGGGTTTTATAAGACATTTGGGAGGCATATTGGGTCAGAGAGGATGTTCCAGGTTTATTGGCCGGCATGGGAGAAGGTATAAGGGTACTTGTGTGTGAGAGAACAAGGGAAAGAATGAGGAAAAGGGGGATGGAAGAGGCATGAGGAGCAGAATTAAAGGTGGGTAGAGCTGGAGAAGGATCTGTAGGTCACATTTTAGGTGCTGAATGGAATGTCACGATCAGGTCTGTAGGGAAAAAGTTCCTTGTGGGACACTCAAACAGATAAGATTGGTATTTGAAGGATTAACATATAGTACCTTTAAAAGTTAAAACTTTTCATCTATGCAGTTGTAAAGTAGAAAGCAACACGAGCTGGTGTTATAGAAACTTGTTATCCAGCCTCTTTTCTACATTAAATTATGTGTCTCTGTAGTTTACTATCTCTCTCCTAAGAAGAATTCCACAAACACAATCTTCTGCCTCAAGAAGCAAGGCTGAAAAGTGTCTGTTAGGACATATGTATGAACTTCTCTACAACACCTTCCTTTTCTCTCCTTGCCCTTGAAGACTTTAAGTTTCAATGTTTAAAAATGTATACTCTCTTACATTCATTAGTTAAAGGTTTGTGCTATTTAGTCTGGAATGTACAATTATTTATCCCCAAATAACTGAAAATTGTGTTTGAAAAAGACCTGTGGGTTTTGGTGCACGTTAAGCTAACATGCTAATGACCTGAAGCAGGGGCGGCTCTAGGGATTTTGACGCCCCAAGCATGGCAGGCAGGCTGCCTCCGGCAGTTTGCCTCCGGAGGGTCCACTGGTCCGACGGCTTCGACGGACCTCCCGCAGGTGTGCTGAGGCCTGGAACCTCCCCTGACCTGAAGTTTTTGAAGCCACCTTTGGGAACTCGTGTCCAAAAATCTCTTAAGTAACCTTGATAATTTCAGCCGAGGCCCTTTTCACTTCTGGAGATATTTAGAGTGGCATTTTCAAATTCCCTTTTCCTTCAGTGTAAACAGAGCTAGACCAATAATGAGAATCCTTAAAAATCTCCTTCTCCCTAAAAGCAGGAGATCCTAGCACCTGAGGTCCTGTTTGTCGATTTTTGCTCCGCCATTCACCTTCTTACCTATACCTTCTGCTGCTTATACATTTTTATGAGGGAAGATTAGCAGAAAGAGTGAAAACTTTATATACATTTGCTACAATTTGCCATTGCCTGCCTCTCTCTCCCTGTTTTCCTACTACATTCAGGAGTTGTATTTATGTTTATAAATCCTATTTATCGGGTTTGATGTGAAAGAGTAAACTTGGCTTTATTTCTGAATTTACTTTTTTGCATTCTGATTATTTGCCCAATAAAGCTAGGTATGTAGTTCTTATTTTGTGAGGTAGTGAGCAGTGCAGGTCTCTATAGTCCACCTTGGTATCTAGCTTCTATATTCAAAGAGGTATGCTGTACAGCTGAGTGAAATTTTCAGCTAAAACTTTTTACGGCTGAAGAATGTCGATTCAGGTCAACTAAAACATTTAGTGAATTCATGTTGCATTTGTGGAATTGAATCAAAGAAAAAGAATCAAAAAGTTCTGTTTTGACATATTCTAAATGAAACATTTAGACTTTTCAATTCAGAATGACGTTCTGTTTTGAAATTTGGTTCAATTTAATCACAAAAACTTTTAAAAACAAAAAAAAGCCATTAAATAAAACATTTCATTTTGAGCAGAAATAAAACTTTTGTTCAAGCCATTACTATTTTTATGTTTAGTCACTGCATGGAAAATCAGTTATTTGCACAGCTGCAATAGTTTGAAATGTGATTGGATGCAGGACACTTACAGAAATGAACTAGGAGCAATGTTTTTTCTACCAGGATTAAGTGGTGATTCTAGTTACCTGCATTTTCAATAAATGGTTAAAAAAGCAAAGTTAATAAAGCATTAACTGACAAATCTATGTAAATATGTTTTACTGTTGCAAACTTTAAGGGTGGAATCTTGCCTCCTTTTGAAGACACTGGCAAAACCACCATTGACTTTAAAGGAGCCAGGATTGCATCATGAGTCCTGTAATCTGATCCATTCAGGTGGTCCCATACACCCAAGTAGAGTCCCATGGACGTCAACAGGGCTTTGTACAGGTGAGGGGCTGGCACACATGGATGACATTGCCGTAGCTGAATCTTTAGGTTATGTCTAGCATATTGCCTAGCTCATGTAGCTGAAAGTTATTTCCCAATTATATCTAACAGATAGTTGAAAATGTGGTCATCAGTTTAAATGGAAATAAGTACAAAGCTTTTCTAATAAGCAATAAAGTTGCCTTCTGTGCATATCACTTGCTGAAGATCCCAAATGGTTTATACATAAAACTAACTAAAATTATGAAAACTTAACAAACGGGCTGCACTTTATAAAGATACCACTGTGAGATACTTACATTTTTGGCAATGAGTTAATTTTTTTTATATCTGCAGTGAGGTATTGGGACTATTACCACTTTTTTTAATATTAGTAAAATTTTCTTTCCATTCTCCGAAGACTCCCCAAGGTCGATAGTTTTCTTTGCGGAAGCTCTTGCCATTAAATATACTGTATGTCAATGCAGCAGTGAGGTGGTTAATTTTGACTGAATATTATGCTATATAACCACTTGGCATTTAACTTGAAAAATGACTTTCTGCTTCACCTGTCAGCAGCCCAGTTCTCATCAAATAAGTGAGTGAGAAAAATTTTTAAATTTCAATTTCCTGATGCTATTAGACACTACTTCCTCCATACTTAAACAGTTTAGCAGTGCATGTACATGTTTTGGTATTCATGCCATGCATCACACTACATGCTATTACAATAGCTTTTTTGTTTAAAGGGTAAAGAGATGCATGGATCTTTATCTTGGGGTTAGGAAAATGTATTGCAGGAACATGGCCAATCAGGTTTCTGAATAACTTTGTAACATAGTACCATAACCCTGATGTAGTGCAAGGAATTTAAAATACTGGGTGGCTCTGACTCTAAGGAAAGAAAGCATTCAAAATGAAGTAAGCATGCACAGTAATCTTGTACTGTACTTCTCTAGAAAATCAATGACTTATGTAGCATTCATCTATTATATTCTTTCTTCTGTCAATTATATTTTTATAAATCATGCAAGAGACTCATGCATTTCTATATGTGTTCAAGATTAAAAACACATTCAGTTCATCTTACCTGCAAGGTATATCTTCCATCATTTTATTTAAAAAATCAAAATTATAGCTTTCTAATTTGGGGATAGATAAGCAAAACAGTAGGGAAGCTAGATTTAGATGATGCACAAAGCACCATTTGATTTCCATTTCCCACGATACCTAACATAGTATTCATGTCACCATTGCAAAGTCCTGGGACATTTTACTTGATTGGGAAAAATGTTTTTCTTTCTGTCTTTCTTTCACTAGCTTTTATTGTATTATATAACATGCATAAATCCATAATTCTAGAGTAGTAAACATCAAACACTATTTGAAATAATAGTTCATTGTAAATCTATGCTGGTATCACTAAGGTGGTGGTGGTTATTCTTTATTCATGTATTTGTTTCACACTGACTATGGAATACACAACAGTATGGACAGTCACAGCCTGAAGAGCCTTAGAAAATAGATACGCAGAAGTCAGATGGCACTTAGAGATTCTTGGTTGCTAGTACAGCCTTTTTACCCCTCTAATCTTCTGCTCATGACAGTTGCCTGTGAATACCGGGTAATCCTTGCTCCTTTTCCTAACTCTGTTTTCAGCTCTCTGCAGATGTCTTCAAAACCCCACTGGTTGACTGTGCCTACAACTCCTGAATTTCAAAAACCACTAACCTTTCATTTAACCAGAGTAAACATAACATAAAATTACAGTAGCTTTCAGTAACTCTTCTTACTGCCGGAGGGAAAGCCTACTCTTGTAAGAGCCTGGCAGTGCTTCCCCTCCTGAGCAAAGTCTAGCTTTCTGACCCCCTCTGTGACCCTGCTCCTTTTCTCCTCAGGAGACAACCGGCGACACCTCACATTCAAAGTTCCAAACCAGGTGGAGGTTCTGTTCAGAAGTCTAAGCTCTTTCTCTCTGTGCACCCAGCAGCATGTGTTCTTTTCTGTCTTTGACCCACAACATACCCCATCCTATAATTTCAAGTTAAAATAGTCCCTTCATCACTCATAATGATAAATTAAGCCTGATATTTTGAAAAAAACTTGGTCTATATTGTCAAAAGGGACTAGTGATTATGGGTGCCTCCACTTTCGGGGAACCAACTTGAGGTACCTTAATGAGGCCTGAATTTCAGAAACTGCTGATCATCTCCTCTCTGAAAATCAGGTCCCATTTAGGTGTCTTGAAGCACCAAAAATCACTAGCCACTCTTGAAAAAAGAGATCATAATCCTCCATGCCTACTGTATTTCTTAACCATGATAAACTTGTAAGTGCACAAATTAGGTCTGAACGAGAACAGTGTGACTCTCTTTTTTGTAGATATGAGAAAGTAGATTCATAGACTCTAGGACTGGAAGAGACCTCAAGAGGTCATTGAGTCCAGTCCCTTGTCCTCATGGCAGGACCAACTACTGTCTAGACCATTGCTGATAGACATTTATCTAACCTACTCTTAAATATCTCCAGAGATGGAGATTCCACAACCTCCCTAGGCAGTTTATTCCAATGTTTAACCACCCTGACAGTTAGGAACTTTTTCCTAATGTCCAACCTAAACCTCCCTTGCTGCAGTTTAAGCCCATTGCTTCTTGTTCTATCCTTAGAGGCTAAGATGAACAAGTTTTCTCCCTCCTCCTGATGACACTCTTTTATATACCTGAAAACTGCTATCATGTCCCCTCTCAGTCTTCTCTTTTACAAACTAAACAAACCCAATTCTTTCAGACTTCCTTCATAGGTCATGTTCTCAAGACCTTTAATCATTCTTGTTGCTCTTCTCTGGACCCTCTCCAATTTCTCCACATCTTTCTTGAAATGCAGTGCCTTTGTATGTGAATGAGAACAAAATAAGTTCATGTACGGTGCAGGCATAAGCATGAGATTTTTTTAGTGACAATTGCAACGGAAACGCCATGCCCATAGGGTTGGTTTCAGTTACGATCTTTAATGTATAAAAAGTCTTATTTAATGAAACAATAGTAAACACAGAGTAAATTAATCATTTGTTTGCATAATGTTTTGCTAGTTATCAATGTTAGTGGTGTTACTGTGAATTTGCACCACTGTCACTGAGAGCAATATTTATCCCGCTTGCTCTATCTTGGTAGGGTGCCACTTTAGTGGGAGAGATCAGAATTTTGAATTTTCCTTTTGGTGTGCTGATTCCTCCCAGCAGAGACAGGAAAACCCATGCGCCTGTCCATCACCCTGCCTTACTGATTCTGGGTGCTCACTGTCTGAGGTAGATGAAATCCACGCTGGTTTCAATGTGGGTTTTTGTGCTCTAGTAGCTAGATCATACATTGAAATTTGAGTCTGCGACTGACTATGAGCTAATAGTCCTGATCTTTAGCTTAAGCAGTAATAGTTCATGCTTTTAGATCCAGAAGGGCAAAATTCAAGACCTACTAACATCATTAGGGTCATCATTACAAAATGAAAGGATCCTTTGTTGCAAAATGACATTTTGGTAGTTGTTAGCATCCCCTCCCAACTCAATTATTTGTGGCTAGACTGGTTGGTTTATTCGGTTTTTGGATGTTGGGTTACTTAGGCTCTGCCTGGCAGCTGTGTTTTCGTTAGGGATGGATGTTTAGTCCTTTTTCACAACTTTCACAGGAGTTCACTTTGGCAGCAGCCAACTTTTGTGGGGGACCATAATTTATCTTAAACCTAAGCACAGAGGGAGGAATGAATGGGAGCACTTTATGTTAAGTGTGATAGGACATGGGCTGACACTTTAATAACTTTAACATTGGGTACAGTTTGAGGCAGCTCTTGTCAGAGTCTCATAATTCACAAGAGAGAGAAAGATTTCAGTTTTGGCCAAATCCTATTTGTTTGGGGATACAGTAGATGGAACCCCTTTGTCTTGGCAGCCTGTTATGGCCATTACATAAATAAAGAGTAGCTCCATAAGATGAAGGGCTCTTCCGCTGGTTAAGAGGGATTTTCTCCAAGGCTAAAGAAATTATAAATAAAGTTGGGGCTGTTTACTAACTCAAGTCAATTGTGTGGAGTATTTACTTATTGTCTTCCATTATGCCAGCCCCAAGGGAAGCATATTCATATATCCCTACACAAATCTCATGGATCCCTTTAAAGCCAAATGAAAATCATTATCTAATGCTATTGTATTTATTTCTCAAAGACAGAATCAGCACAGAAGTTAGGAGGCAACAGGTGACAACTTTAGTATATAGCTGCATAAACCATGCTTCCTCATTACCTTTGCTGGTACCATACAGCCTAATACGTCAGTAACAGTTGTTCAAAATGCTTTACAAATATTAATCAATCTTCACAATATATGTTCCATTGAAGTAGGTAGGAAAAGTACCATTATTTCCATTTTTTTCCAGATGAGGAAATTCAGGAAAGGAAGTTTATGTAATTTGCCCAAGATCCCAGAGACTATGAGAGAAGGGATTTGGAACTCATTAGCACCAGATGCTCCATAAAACTATGAGAGCACTACCACTAATATCACTACCTACTGACAGTGAAGCGTCAAAATCTTATCAAGTGACTTACGTACATCGCAGTGTTTACTCTCCCCACAGAGACAGGCAAACTCTATATTTGTACATGATGTTTGAGTGTTGTCCATGGGTCCAATTACACTAGGCTTGGCAAAATTTGGTTTTTAGTTCTTTGTAAGTTTTGGCAGATTATAACTTGGATTTAAGCATCTTTTAGATTTTTATTGATTTAAATTGTCACAGTTGCAGAAAGTTATGTGGGACTCAGACATGACAGTAGATGTTAATATTCAAAAAGTTGAAGCTTTATAACTGTTGAAACATCAACTGACAGCATCACATGTCAAAATACACAAAGTAAATATCCTTAAATCGAACTCTAATAATTTCTCAAGTGGCATTTTTCTTACTTTGCCTATCTATAAATGTTGATGATTATTAATGGAAATATTTTTGTCATTTGTGAGTGCATGGCAAAATCAATAATTATCATTGTTTACTGATAAAAATCTAATTCTTTCAACCCTAAATACCACCTACTCTCTCTGACCTGTCAACCTCCCGACTGGAAGGGAAACCACTTCAACTGCTACAAATACAATAAATTCCCTACAAATACAATAAATCAAAGAGAAAAGTATATCAACTAAATTCTATTGTCATTTAATAATGTGTCATCCTTTCTATGTTTCCTTAATCACCTGAGGGTAGTTGTACATATTTAGAATTTCTCTTGCTTCCTTCAGGAATATCCATATTGGATTTTATAGGAGTTTTTATAATAGAGCCAATAACTGTCCGGATGAAATTCTGGGAATTCTTCTGTAGTGCCACTTTTACATGATAATCATTATGAGATTGCTTCCCTACTGTTTGCTTAATGCAGCTGTCCAAGTTTTGTATTTACTGGGAATCCAATTTGTTTTAAGAAATTAACAAAACAAATACTTAAGTACTGTGCTGAACATATCATAAAGTTTTTATTCATTTTGGTGAGAAGAAAAACAAGCATTCTATTGCTCATGAAACAGCTTTGAAACCCTTTTTATGAAATTGAATCTCTACCAAAATAATTTGCTCATGTTAATATAGATGCAGCATGGTATCTCAATAATTCTCCCTTGCCTTTATCTCGTAACTATTTCAAACTTTTCTATGTTGCTAATATCTGCTCAGAGAGGCAAATCCTGTTCCCATGAATAAAGGCTTCCTGTTACATTCTGGCAGCGATGCCTCTGCTCTGCATAGGTGGAGGTAGGAGCCGCATTGCCCACGGATGAGTGCTGGAATATTTTTGCCTCAGAGAGATGTGATCTCACTAGTGTATGGATTGTGCACAGATTGCTCCACCAACTGTACCACCCCTTCTTTGCTGGCCAGTGTAGGAGCCATCATTTCATCACTCCCTGCATACTTGGGGACAGGAATGAGGAGTCTCTGTACTCTCAGGAGCCCAGGGACTGCTGTTGTCCAGCTGTACCAAAAGAAGGACAGGAAACACTTGATATGGTTTTAATCAGGTCATAACTTTATTATAAGATGTCTGAGACTATCCGGCAGATAAAAGTGTACAGTGCAGGTAACCCCGTGTTCAGCTCCATGATCTGCCTGGATTGGGAAAAAGGATCTTCTGCCGTGCTTCCCTTTTTGAACTCAGGCCCCTCGGGATGAATCAGCGACTCCCCCTTTTTGCAACAGCTTCTGAGTCTCGCTCCCCCTCTGGCCCTAAGGCTCTAGTCCCTCTCCCTCAGCAAGCTGGACAAACCCCCTCCTCCCCACTTAAAGGTGCGGTGTAGTCATTCTGAGTGGTCTTTAAGTTACTGCACAATGACAAGGCTTCTTGCATGCCTGGTGAAGGGTGCCTCTTAATGTGACCTTAAGTTTAATAATGGCATAGGGAGGATTTGCATAGCCCACTTTGAGGGAATGCTTTTCCTCAATGTGGACTATGGAGCCTGTCTCCACTTAGATGTAGGATGTGGGCTAAGTTTCTTCTAAGCTGTGCGGCCATGCAGCTGCCTAGCAGGTGGCAAGGTAGTTGGGGTGCAGGGGGAGAGACATACCTCTCCCCAAACCCTGGACCTGCTGTGGCGCCCCTCCTCCGTGCCTGACCCAGCCCAGCCCCAGACCTGCTGCAGCCAGGAGACAAGCGCCCTTCCCCCGGCCTTGTCCCGAACCTGCTGCAGCTGGGGGACAGGCGCTCCTCCCACAGCCCAGCCCTGAACCTGCTGCGGCTGGATGAGAGCCGTCTCTCCCCCACAACTCAGGTGCTGCTGTAGGGAGAGAGAGATGGGGAGGTCCTTTCTTCCCACCGTAGCCCTGGAGAGCCCCACTGCACCCCAAATCCCTCATCCCCGGCTCCACCACAGAGCCTGCAACCCCAGCTGGAGCCCTCACTCCCCACACCCCAACCCTCTGTCCCAGCTTTGAGCCCCTCATCCCTGGCACGACCCCAGAGCCTGCACCCGCAGCTGGAGCCCTCACTCCCCCACGCCTCTGCCCCAGCTCAGAGCCCCTCATCCCTGGCACCACCCCAGAGCCCACATCCCTGTGGGAGCCCTTACCGCCCCACACACACACCAACCCTCTGCTTCAGCCCTGAGCCCCTTCCCACACTCCAAACCTCTCAGCCCCACCCCGACACATGAATTTTGTTATGTGCACCAATATGGATGTGATGTATCAAACATCCCCTCCATATTGGTGCACATAACAAAATTCATATGGGTGGGAGAAATTAGAGGGAACACTGTTGAGGAGCACTTTTCCCTGGTCCTCATTGGCCATCTCCTCAACACTCCTCCAGCCTACCTTGTGCACTGACCCCCAGAGTCTACTACCACGGAGCACTGGCTAACTGCTCAGAGAGGCCATACTGCAATGTAGCTCCTCTGAGCCTGCTTCCCTCTCCTCGCAACAATGGAGCCCCGAGAGTTCAGCTGCTTTTCACATCTTGTGCCCCTGCACACGAAAAGTCAGGATTTGTCCCATGATATATTACTTATGGTTCCAATCTACAAGGTGCTGAGCACTTTTTGCAAGGTTTCTGAGTGTGCCCAGCTTCCATTAAACATGCCTAATCCCTCTTGCACAGCACCTTTCAGTATCAGGCCCTTAATTATAATATTTTATAGTACAAGTAATGTATATGGTGAATATGACAAACAGGGTTGTCTTTATAAATGGGAGGATAAAATTGCTAGGAATGAACATTTAACATTAAAAAAGTAATTTCTGTAAAAAGTAAACTCTAAACCTGTTTTCTGTATAGGTGCGATGGAAAGAGATGGTCACTGGAGTCAGTGGGGATTTCTGCCTGAATAAGGATGTTGAGATAGAAGCCACAAGTACACTATGTACTACTTTATCTTTTTCAAATCTGTTTATTTTTCACAATCAGTAGTTTGATGAAGATAGTGAGCTTGATTCTTCATTGTCTTGCAGCCTTGTTTAGTCACTATGCAGTGTTGGTATAAACTGCAACCACAGCCAACTGGTAGCATTTTACACCCACTTGGCACTACTGCACACAGGTATAAATGCCTACATGACGCACAAGGCAGAGGAGAATCGGGTCCATCATTTTTAAAGAGCTCTGTAATGCTCAGTCTTCCTAAATATCCTGCTGACTGGCTGCAGAATAAGAGGTCTTTGCCAGAAAAATTAACAAGGCATGTCAGTACAGCCTTTATCACACATATACAGTAGGTGAAGTCTAGCTCCACCATGGATCTGTGCTGGAGGGGTGTTTGCAGAGGGGGAGAGGATAAGGGGAAAGGTCAGAGAAGCACAAAACATCCACCTATTTTTTTAACCTATGATTGTAAACCTATGATGTTTATATAATTCCCTAACTATAGTATCTGACTGAATGAAGTTTGAACGGCTGATCTTGCTTTGCATGTGTGTTCTTGCTATATGAAACTCAGTAGTCTCCTGTTCAGTGTTTCCTGAAGGTATTTTCCTGCATTCCAGAATATGACAATTGCTGTGGATTCTATCAGAGGTCTTTGGAATTTGGCATCCATTCCAGGTCTCTTTCAGCTGCAAAGCTAAACTGCATCTCCGGCCTGTTTTCCTGCCGTAGTTTCTGCAGCAATGTTAACTATATGGTAGACGTTCCAGCTGCCTTTTTTTTTTTTTTAAAAGCAATAAAATTTTCAATACACTGCAGAATGTGGAAGTGAAAAACATGCTGCAAAAACAATGTTTAACTGGCATTTCAAAACAAACATTATTAAATGTTTTTTCATCTTATTGAACCGTATCCGATCTCAGTATTGCTGAAGTTAGGAATAATTCTTTGTCTCCTCATTAACACGGAGTTAAAACCTTCTAGTTTTCAAAGAAAACATGTAACTTTGCTGATTTTTAGAGCCAAATCTCTGTAGAATAAAGCCCATCGACTTTGTTACATGTAACATAAAAGTTTCCTAATCCATAACATTTTCAGCAATAATGCCTTTTCAGTTACAGGTCTGCCAAATAGGTAGATTATAGTACTACATTTTGTGTCAGAAGCTAGCAGCTGGAAACCATTATTTAAAAGATATAAATTAGAAGATTTTATTTACCAGAAAAGTATTCTTGAGATGTATCTCACTTCTGTCTAAAAGAGTTTTAAATTAGCAGCTTTTATTTATCACAATATTATACTCTTGGGCTATCACACTTTCTTTTATGTTATTTACAAAGATCAGTGTGGCAGAAAACAACTGTGTGACACTGGAAACTCAGCAATACTAATGTGAAATGCCCAGCAGCAGGATTATTGTAGAGAAATGCAAAATTCAGATGTTCATCTGTAGAACCTTTTTAATGTAGTTTACATTCTGAAGTCACTTTCAGCTCTGTATTATTTTCACTGAAAAGAACAAAAGAATATAATTTTACCATTTTACTGTCTCAGAAAAGTCTCAGAAAAGCAAATTCTGAATCAAAAGCTTAAGTTAAATTCAGCCACAATTAAGTTTAACCACAAGTTAACATTATTCCAGTTTTAAGAAAATCTTTTATATGGGTTTGCATCGTTTATTAAACTATTGTATAGCTTCCCAAGTCACTTAATTTTAATCTCTATCTAAAACCATTTAACAAGGTTTTATTTTCCATCATTGTAAACCATTCTTTTTTTTTAATACTCTTAGAAACATAAGAAGAAATCCAGGATCTGTGGATCGTAACCTGAATATTCATATTTTATATAAACCAAGAAAGATACGCCATGTCCTTCTCATGTGCTCATATTAAAAATTTTATTGGGTAAGTTTCCACATCCTACAATTAACGGGCAGATTTAAAGACCCTTGTAAGTAGTACAGTAGTTGTAAATGCCAGTTTTTATTTTCCAGAAATATTCAGAATCAAAATACTTTCTAGCTGCAAGAGGGAGCAAAACCTTCTGTAAAGTGTCTTCATTTGTGATAGTTTAGTTCACAGTAACAAAAAACACATTGTACCAATCAGATATTTAATGAGCCTCTAACTCCATTTGTACCTTATCCCAAAGGTACAGCAAAGTGCTGCTTTTTTAAAATATCAAGAAAACATCATTTGCTCTAAAATGTCCCTAAAAGCAGGTCTAAATTGCCAATAAAGGCTCGGTAATTGTATCAGCATGGATCAGAAAGCATTTCTCAGAACTGATGAAATAGTTTGCAGTATTGCAGAACCTGAATGATGCTGCCTGTACATTACACTGTGTACAAATATCAGAGGCTGGGCTCAGATTTAATTTGCTCACTACTGCAAGTTTTGGATTCACAGGAAATATTTCTCACTAATGTCATTCTGTTATATTATAAAAATATAATTTTTTAGGGAAAGTCGGATGATTTTAGCAGTCTCAGGTTCACTTAGAACTTTTCTTTGTCCATTGCAGAGTGCTACCTTTCCATGGGAATCCCAGGCTAGAAAATTGGCAGGATTTACATTTCCATACCTTATTAAACTTTTTAAATACTTGGATTTTTTAAAAAGTAATAATTCACAAGGTTGTTGCACTGTCTTATCGGTTTTACCTCAGAGTTATGTAATCATTTGACGACCAAACATGCATACAGTATAAATATTTAAGAAAAAGTAAATTCCATTAAGATGCAATGTGATAGATGCAGTAGTAGGTACTTATCATTGAAATATTAAACTCTAGACATTTATATCCATACAAAAAAGAGTTTCCTGCCATTTGATGAGAATTATGTGCTGGCACTAATAAAATATTAAACTCCAATTTAAAAGATAAGTATCTTATCAATTTTTTTCATAATAAAACATTTTACAGTGAACATGAGAGCTAATATGCATCAGAATTTCCATACAATACTGTATTTACTAACTTTTCTGAAAGTTTTGTGTCTGCATTTATTAGTCGTTGACTGTTGGAGCTCTTCTTATAGCGCATAATGACACTGTGTTTCAATAATGCATGAAAGGAAGAGTACAAACAGGCTTTATTTTTTGTAGTAGAGTTTTCTTTTTTCACAGGCTACTGCTGCCAGTTAATTAAATGTAGATAGCCACTAAAATTGCATTATCCTTTTCTGTCTCTATTATATCAATTAATGTCAAGCTGATGCAATGTTTCATGTTTAAAATAATAGATATGAGTGTTAAAAATTATACCCTGCAGTTTTCTTATTTGACAATGCATTATTTTCAGCTGGAAATGTCAGTTTCTAACCTTCTGCCAAGAATATTTTGTAAAGGGCAATAAGTAATAAGTGTTAGTTATGAAATATAATGTCCTTTGAAATTTGAACAATGCTGCATATGGGGGGAAAGTCCTAAAATATTGTGTTTCCATTTAAAACATAATTTCTTTTAAAATCAACAGATGGACACCACTAAAAGAAAAGAAAAAGTTCCTTTGAGTGACAAAAACTCTCCATTTCCTTTAGGTGAACTTTAGAATGTGGTTCTTTTATCTTTTGGCTAATGTATTTTACAACAGATCGTTTTGCCTTTATTTCATCAACTCTCTGACGTAATATGATGAACTCTGCAAACAACTGAGTTTATTTCATGTACCGCTGCAGAAAGCAGTCGGTTAGCTGCACAATCATTTAAAATATTTGTCAATTTCACATCAAACTATGTGATCACTGAGCTATGCTTCACTAACTTAATTGAACAATATGATATTGATTTCATTAAAAGAAGCAGTACGTTTAGTTTTTCTCTGTCCATAATTATCCACTCTTACAACTTACAAAAATATTTCATTACAGTCATTTCACCACATCTTTCTGTGTTCTGATCGATGTCAATAGATAACAATGTCTTTTTTAATTACCGAAGTGGAGTTAATAAGCTGCGAGATGTAAATATTGTGTCATTTCAAATAAATAAGAATGTATTTGAGGGGGAAAAAACCAAAAATTGAACTCAGACAAATCTTATTCAGAGGGATATGCAGTACAAGTGACTTACTGAATTACTTGTAGTAGTAGGATGTACCTTGCTGCTCTAAACAGGAAGATATAGCAAAAGGGTTTCATTTATTGTGATATATTTTTAAAAGACACAGCTAAAATGCACCATATCTTCAGATCGCTAAGGTCGTGTGTTTATATTTTCCACTTTCTACCCAAAGAGATATTTGTGACCTCATGAAAATATTTTATAAACAGAAAGTTTTGACTTCCACTTTTCTTCTAAAAAGGATGCCTTTTGTGGTCTCAAAGCTGGCAATTTGTATAAGGCCACGTCCACACTACAGAGTAAAATCGAAATTAATAAAATCGATTTTATAAAACAGATTTTATAAAATCGATTTTACGCGTCCACACTAGGGCACATTACTTTGGTGGTGTGCGTCCATGGTCCCAGGCTACCATCGATTTCCGGAGCGGTGCACTCTGGGTAGCTCAGTAAAAGAATGGGACCAATAACTTCGATTTCCGTCCACACTAACCCTAAATCGATTTAGTAATATCGATTTTAGGGTTACTCCTTTCGTTTAGCTGGAGTACAGAAATCGATTTTAAGACCCTTTAAAATCGATTTTAAGTGCCTTGTAGTGTGGACGGGTACAGCGTTAAATCGATTTAACGCTGTTTAAATCGATTTAACGCTGTAGTGTGGACCTGGCCTAAGTCTATCCAGCTGGTCCTAAATATGGTATTACATAAAAGAAACCGTTCTTTATAAATGTAGTCCTTAGCATTCTATATAAAGTTGGAGTTAAAATTAAGAATTAGGAACAGTATTGTTTCAAAGTAGCTGATGCATAGAGGTATAAAAAAGAAAATCTTATTCTATATTATGGACTTCTACACTTAGAACTGCAAAAATTGTGCATGTGAACACTAGTTTGCATCACAGATGCATTTTTGCAAATGGATCAGTGCAGAAGTTTATATCTAATTTTAAATTGGCTGAATCACACTATAAGGATATGGTTAGCTAGTTGTGGGAGGATATTATTATTATCCTCATTATCATTAGACAAGAATTTTACATTGTTCCTGTTATTTGCTTTGCCCTGTGTATTTTCTTTCCAAAAGGGATCCACTAATGTTATGTCATTTTTTGTAAATTCTTAAAAAGAGGAAGAGGGGTGGGGGGAAGATGTAATGATCACAATGCTACAAAAGTGATGCCTAATTATGGCCAGGATAAACTGTATTTAATACCTATTTGTCAGCAAAGCAATTTGCCAGATGAGATCTTTAAATCCTTTTCTCATTTTTTTGTATGCATTATTGTAAATGGTCATATTTCAGAGCCTATTCAAAACAGCTGATGATTTTACCTTTTTTAAAAATCAATTAGAGAGAGAAATCCATGTTACTGTGATAGGGATTTGATTTTTTTTTTGTATGCCTCCATGATCAATTGTCTATCAAAAAAAAAAAAAAGACTAATCCCTATCAGTGCACATCCTTGAAAATAGTGTCTGATGGCAGTCTGCAGTATTTTGTTAGAATGGCCACCCAACACCCTCACAGGACTATATGGTGGTTGTCTGGGTACTTTGTTGCCATTTGCTTGTATTAACTTCCATGTTGGTGCTTATAACTGCCACTTGACACCTCACTTGGTCTGGCCACAAACACGGCAACTCCCTGTTTCTGAAAACAAGACTCTCCCCTGGGCAGAGGCTGAGTTGTAGTGGCATGGTGAGTGTGTCTTCTGTGTTATGAAAACTGTGCCATTTGCTTTTGTGAAGAAGGAAGAGTTATTGGGAAGGTCTTGTGGAGAACCATTGGACATTGGAGGGGTGATACGTTCCCTTCTTCTCTGGTCAAGGGCCAAATCAGTTTTTTTCCATTAGATCAACTTCAGGCAAATGTAGCAAGGTGGCTATGCAAGTGTTATCTGGCTGAAAAGCCATTATTTTAATGAGCTCAGATAGGATTGTTTCAATATAAGGGTGCTCATCAGTAAGTCTAAAGCTATCATCGGAGTTCTTACACCGCTTCCCTGTTGCACAGCAGGGATAGGGATTGTGGCTGGAGGAAATGGAGCATGGCTGCAGTATGCTGATTTTCAGCTTTTTTTTTACTTCCTGTGGCCATTTCAATTCCTAGGCTGCTCTAGCCAGAGATTGGCTCAGCAACCAGCCACCTTTAAGCCACTTTTGCACACTTGCTCCCTGACTTGTGTTCCATGCCCTTTAGCCACAAAGAAGGCTCTGGATGTGTTTTTCCAATAACATTTTCTCCTTATAAGATACATTTCTTCAGATTATAAGGATTCCAGCTTCAGTCTTTAACTGGGGGAAAATTGCGTCTGTACCCTTCTGAAATCTTTTTGCCGTGAAAGATTTAAAGTCAAATATGTTTCCACACACTTTTCTTGAGAAGGCAGATTTACATATGCATTAGGTTCATTTTATTAGGATACACACACACACAGCAATGACACATCTCATTGATAGAGTGCTGTCTGATAGATAACTTCATACAAAACATATATTTGAAAGGAAAATGGGAGAAGGAATGGAATTAAGAGTCTGTACATAAATGACATCATGTTTTCTGAAGATGAACTGCTGGAGTGCATTGCCTTACTTTATATTTCTGGGTTATTCACATAGGCAACAAGTGTTCTGCAACTCCAAGACATTCACTGCTCTACAACAGAACCATGGTGTTCCTAGCCTGCTAAGGCTGTCTATTATGCAAGTTAATCAGTTATATACATTTGTTTATCAGTTAGCCTACACAGATTTAAAAAAATAAGCAATGGTGATTTAGACATTGTCTGGCTCTGCATACTTTGATCTTCAGTAACAGAACTCCACATGGGATTAACTCCTATCTTGTATCACTCTAGAGATGCATTTAGGGCACACAGTTCAGATCTGGATTTGTATTTTCCAAAGCCTCTGTGTGTTTGAATAGAGGAGTTTTAATTTCTCTCTCTATAGACATGGGACAGAACTGTGTAGTTTGGACCTAAACCTGAACTTCCTCAAAGGTTTATTTAGCTCTGGGATTATGGTCCCAGCCCATCTATATCTAACTCCAGTCAATTCGGACTCATTCATCTACAAGCTTAATGAAGACGTATGACGGGAGTAGTTAAAAATCCTTCCTGTGATAGGCATTTGTAGAGTTTATAGAATGCTAGTGAATGAGATGCATGGAAAAATTTAGAGGCTGAAATGGACATTAACTTGCGGGGGAGAAATTTAGCATATGAGTTCTGCTTATTGTCCTTGTCATGCCACTTTATAGATCCTTCTTTGCTTTCCTGCTGTACGTTCTTTTCATGCCCATAGCCTGGGCTCCAGGGTCCTTACATTGGGGAGCCACTTTGTTTTAGGCAGTCCAGTCTCTTTATTGGTTTATGGTAATATTTTTAAATATAATTGTGTCCGCCAATTAATTTCATGTGGGCTGTAGAACATCCTTTAATGGTGGTGGTTTTATCCAGTACTAATCTTTGTCACATTCATATCAATGACTTGAAATGAAAGACTTCTTCTATAGTAGCAAATCACCTGAACTATCCCTTTCCAACTTTGTCACATAAGTCTTTGTTTATTTCAAAACTTTCAGTTGATACATTCCAGTCTGGTTTTACCTTTTTGGGAATATGGGGTTGGAAGCTAAGAACTCTTGAAATGTAATCCTGTCTCTATACTAAAATCACACAGTGAGTCAGTATAAATCCTTTAACTTTTGTCTCAGGTTTTCCCATCTATAAAATGGGACAATAATATTTATTCATATACCTCAAAGAGTAAGTGTTGTGAGGATCCATTAGTAAATGTTGTTAACACGCTGTAGAAATCATCAAATGAATACCCTACAATTGTGTGTGTTCCTACGCACACACAATCATGGCACTATAATCTTACTGTAAATTGGCATTTGCATGTGCAAATCTGAATAGTTAGGCACCCAACTACTGACATGAGTTAAGGAATTACGTGGCTTCTGTCATAAACAGATAGCTAAGGGTTAATGTCTCTTTCACCTGAAGCACCTGACCAGAGGACCAATCAGGAAACCGGATTTTTTCAACTTTGGGTGGAGGGAATTGAGTGTCTAAGGTCTTTGTTTTCTGGCTGCCTGCCTTCTCTGAGCTTTGGAGAAGTACTTTCTACCTTCTAGTCTTCTGTTTCTAAGTATAAGAACAAAGAGATCAGATAGTAAGTTCTATGGTTTTCTTTTCTTTGGTATTTGCATGAATATAAGTGCTGGAGTGCTTTGATTTGTATTCTTTTTGAATAAGGCTGTTTATTCAATATTCTTTTAAGCAATTGACCCTGTGTTGTATCATCTATATACAGAGAGAATATTTGTACTTATTTTTCTTTCTTTTTATATAAAGCTTTCTTTTAAGACCTGTTGGAGTTTTTCTTTACTTCAGGGAAATTGAGTCTGTACTCACCAGGGAATTGGTGGGAGGAAGAAATCAAGGGGAGATCTGTGTGTTGGATTGCTAGCCTGATGTTGCATTCCCTCTGGGGGAATAGGAAAGTACTTTTTGTTTCCAGGATTGGGAACAGAGAGGGAGATTCACTCTGTTTGGATTCACAGAGCTGGTGTCTGTGTATCTCTCCAGGAGCACCTGGAGGGGGGAAGGGAAAAAGGATTATTTCCCTTTGTTGTGAGACTCAAGGGATTTGGGTCTTGGGGTCCCCAGGAAAGGTTTTTCAGGGGGACCAGAGTGCCCCAAAACACTCTAATTTTTTGGGTGGTGGCAGCAGGTACCAGGTCCAAGCAGGTAACTAAGCTTGGAGGTTTTCATGCTAACCCCCATATTTTGGACGCTAAGGTCCAAATCTGGGACTAAGGTTATTACATGAGTGGCAGCTGGTGGGAGACAGAATCCAGAAGCCAGTAGAAATATTATATTTTTCTTTTCTCTGCTAAGGGCTTTTTAGCAGAGAGAAGCAGTTGGTTTTAAAAGGGAACCAGAGAGAATTTTTTTTCTGCTCTCTCTCGCAGTTTGTGGCTTGCATGTTAAGGGTCTTTTGTCATGCAATAGCACTCCCATTGAGAGTCATACCAGCACTATATGAATGCAAATAAAGTGGTTTTTCAGGTTTACTTGACATTGAAGATTAGCTAAAGGCACTGTTGCTAGGCAGACTTCAGGAGGCAACAGAGAACCTGAAGTTCAGAAGATAAACACCGGAGGGCACCCCAACACAAGAAAACAGGAATCATGACTTCTAAGGCAAAAATTGAGGCCCAAGAGCAAGTCAGAGAAGCTGAACACAGGCGACAACTGGAAATAAAACAAACAGAGATGGAAATAAGAGAAAGAGAAAGAGAGGCGGCCCACCGCCGAGAAATGGAAAAACAACAAAAAGAGAATGAAGAGAAGGAAAAACAGAGAAAACATGAACTGGAGTTGGCAAAAGCTGGGCTGCATGTGCCAGCCAACCCTAACAACCCGGCGCCAAATATTGCTCCACAGCACAGGAAATTTCCCACCTACAAGGCAGGTGATGACACCGAGGCCTTCTTGGAAAATTTTGAAAGAGCCTGTCTTGGGTACAGCATTCCCGAAGACCAGTACATGGTAGAATTGAGGTCACAGCTCAGTGGACCTTTAGCAGAGGTGGCAGCTGAAATGCCTAAGCACCAAATGAATGACTATAAACTTTTTCAAACCAAGGCCAGATACAGGATGGGGATAACCCCAGATCATGCCCGTCGGCGTTTCAGAAACCAAAAGTGGAAACCAGAGGAGTCATTTCCCAAACACGCCTACTACATTGCAAAAAACTATGAGGCCTGGCTAACAGGAAACAACATTCAAACCTTGGAAGAACTGAACCTCCTCATACAAATGGAGCAGTTCTTGGATGGTGTTCCTGAAGACATCACGCGGTACATACAAGATGGAAACCCCAAGAATATCGCTGAGGCGGGGGAGATTGGAGCCAAATGGATGGAACTGGCAGAAAGCAAAAAAGCTACTGTCAAGGGGAACGATTACCCCAGGGGGCACACAGACCATAAACCCTACCACCGAGGACAGCCAAAGACCCCACATACCACCCAAGTAAAGCCACAGATACCCTACCCTTCAACCTCACCAGTCTCCAGTAACTCACCTCGGCCCAGTGACCCATCAGATGGAAGATGCTTTAAGTGTAATGAACTGGGACATATCAAGGCCAACTGTCCCAAGAACACCATGCGAGTGCAATTCATTACACCACCATCACACCAAAGATCCCCAGGCCCGGATGCCTCTCAAATACCCTTGGAGCGAAGGGAAAATTTGAGAGTGGGCGGAAAGAAGGTTACTGCGTGGAGAGACACGGGGGCACAAGTGTCAGCTATCCACCAATCCTTCGTTGACCCCAAATTCATCAACCCAAAGGCCAAAGTTACAATTTACCCCTTCATGTCACAAGCTGTAGACTTGCCTACAGCTCAACTGCCAGTCCAGTACAAAGGCTGGTCAGGAATGTGGACTTTTGCAGTCTATGACAATTATCCTATCCCCATGCTACTGGGGGAAGACTTGGCCAACCAGGTGAGGCGGGCCAAGAGAGTGGGAATGGTTACACGTAGCCAAACCAGGCAAGCTTCCAGACCCATTCCTGTTCCTGAACCGTCCACAGAGGCCCCGTCTGTGTTACCAGAGACCCAGACAGAGGTAGTGGACCCGGATTCCATGCCTACCACTGAAACAGCCACAGCATCTCCAGTCCCAGGCCCGGAACTGGAACAGCAACCAGCACCAGCAAGTGCAACTACATCTTCAAACTCAACGCCAGAGGGCGCCAGCGAGCCAAAACTGGCAGAAGCACAAGACAGCCATACCCAAAAGGCTCAGCCAGAGCCTGAAATACCCTCAGGTGCACCAGCGGAGAGCGGTACACCAGCAACGGAAACAACCCCATCACCTACATCGCTTCCAGAGGGACCAAGCCCAAGTCCACAGTCTGAGGAAGAACTGGTGACCCCAGCCTCAAGGGAACAGTTCCAGACTGAGCAGGAAGCAGATGACAGCCTTCAGAAAGCTTGGGCGGCGGCACGGAGCACCCCACCGCCTCTCAGCTCTTCTAATCGATCCCGGTTTGTTATAGACCAAGGACTTTTATACAAGGAAATTCTTTCTGGTGGACACCGGGAAGAATGGCAGCCGCAAAAAACAGTTGGTGGTTCCAACTAAATACCGGGGGAAGCTCTTAAGCTTAGCCCATGATCATCCCAGTGGCCATGCTGGGGTGAACAGAACCAAGGACCGGTTGGGGAAGTCCTTCCACTGGGAGGGGATGGGCAAGGATGTTGCCAAGTATGTCCGGTCTTGTGAGGTATGCCAAAGAGTGGGAAAGCCTCAAGACCAGGTCAAGGCCCCTCTCCAGCCACTCCCCATAATTGAGGTCCCATTTCAGCGAGTAGCTGTGGATATTCTGGGCCCTTTCCCAAAAAAGACGCCCAGAGGAAAGCAGTACGTACTGACTTTGGTGGACTTTGCTACCCGATGGCCGGAAGCAGTAGCTCTAGGCAACACCAGGGCTAACACTGTGTGCCTGGCCTTAACAGACATCTTTGCCAGGGTAGGTTGGCCCTCCGACATCCTTACAGATTCAGGGTCTAATTTCCTGGCAGGGACCATGGAAAAACTGTGGGAAACTCATGGGGTGAATCACTTGGTTGCCACACCGTACCACCATCAAACCAATGGCCTGGTGGAAAGGTTCAATGGAACTTTGGGGGCCATGATACGTAAATTCATCAACGAATTCTCCAATAATTGGGACCTAGTGTTGCAGCAGTTGCTGTTTGCCTACAGGGCTGTACCACATCCCAGTTTAGGGTTTTCACCATTTGAACTTGTGTATGGTCACGAGGTTAAGGGGCCATTACAGTTGGTGAAGCAGCAATGGGAGGGGTTTATGCCTTCTCCAGGAACTAACATTCTGGACTTTGTAAGCAACCTACAAAGCACCCTCCAACACTCTTTAGCCCTTGCTAAAGAGAACCTAAAGAATGCTCAAGAAGAGCAAAAGGCCTGGTATGACAGACATGCCAGAGAACGTTCCTTCAAGGTAGGAGACCAGGTTATGGTCTTGAAGGCGCAACAGGCCCATAAGATGGAAGCATCATAGGAAGGGCCATTCACGGTCCAAGAGCGCCTGGGAGCTGTAAACTACCTCATAGCATTTCCCAATTCCTCACTAAAGCCTAAAGTGTACCATGTTAATTCTCTCAAGCCTTTCTATTCCAGAGATTTACAGGTTTGTCAGTTTACAGTCCAGGGAGATGATGCTGAGTGGCCTGACGGTGTCTACTACGACGGGAAAAAAGACGGTGGCGTGGAAGAGGTGAACCTCTCAACCACTCTGGAACGTCTGCAGCGGCAGCAAATCAAGGAGCTGTGCACTAGCTTCGCCCCATTGTTCTCAGCCACCCCAGGACGGACTGAACGGGCATACCACTCTATTGATACAGGTAATGCTCACCCAATCAGAACCCCACCCTACCGAGTGTCGTCTCATGCCCAAGGTGCTATAGAACGGGAGATCCAGAACATGCTACAGATGGGTATAATCCGCTCATCTACCAGTGCATGGGCATCTCCAGTGGTTCTGGTACCCAAACCAGATGGGGAAATACGCTTTTGCGTGGACTACCGTAAGCTAAATGCTGTAACTCGTCCGGACAACTATCCAATGCCACGTACCGATGAGCTATTGGAAAAGTTGGGACGTGCCCAGTTCATCTCTACAATAGACTTAACCAAGGGGTACTGGCAAGTACCGCTAGATGAACCTGCCAAGGAGAGGTCAGCATTCGTCACCCATGCGGGGGTGTATGAATTCAATGTCCTTCCTTTCGGCCTTCGAAATGCACCCGCCACCTTCCAGAGGCTGGTAGATGGTCTACTAGCTGGACTGGGAGAATTTGCAGTTGCCTACCTCGATGATGTGGCCATTTTTTCAGACTCCTGGCCCAAACACCTACTACACCTGGAAAAGGTCTTTGAGCGCATCAGGCAGGCAGGACTAACTGTTAAGGCCAAAAAGTGTCAAATAGGCCAAAACAGAGTGACTTACCTGGGGCACCAGGTGGGTCGAGGAACCATAAACCCCCTACAGGCCAAGGTGGATGCTATCCAAAAGTGGCCTGTCCCAAAGTCAAAGAAACAGGTCCAATCCTTCTTAGGCTTGGCCGGATACTACAGGCGATTTGTACCACACTACAGCCAAATCGCTGCCCCACTGACCGACCTGACCAAAAAGACCCAGCCAAATGCAGTTAAGTGGACTGATGAGTGTCAAAAGGCCTTTACCCAACTTAAGGCAACGCTCATGTCTGACCCTGTGCTCAGGGCCCCGGACTTTGACAAGCCATTCCTAGTAACCACAGATGCATCTGAGCGTGGTATAGGAGCAGTGCTCATGCAGGAAGCAACAGATCACAACTTCCATCCTGTCGTGTTTCTCAGCAAGAAACTGTCTGAGAGGGAAAGTCACTGGTCAGTCAGTGAAAAGGAATGCTATGCCATTGTGTACGCCCTGGAAAAGCTACGCCCATATGTTTGGGGACGGCGGTTCCAACTACAAACTGACCATGCTGCACTAAAGTGGCTTCATACTGCCAAGGGGAACAACAAGAAACTTCTTCGTTGGAGTTTAGCTCTCCAAGATTTTGATTTTGAAATTCAACACATCACAGGAGCTTCTAACAAAGTAGCTGATGCACTCTCCCGTGAGAGTTTCCCAGAATTCAGTAGTTAAAAAGTGTTCTTAAAATGTAGAAGTCTGTTAGTTATATACTTAGGAGTATATGTAAAGGTGTATGTGTTGTATTAATCTGTTTATTTTCAAGTTCTAGAAGGAAATCGCCGCCAGTGAGCTTCCCCACTGTCTGCAATTTGGGGGGCGTGTCATAAACAGATAGCTAAGGGTTAATGTCTCTTTCACCTGAAGCACCTGACCAGAGGACCAATCAGGAAACCGGATTTTTTCAACTTTGGGTGGAGGGAATTGAGTGTCTAAGGTCTTTGTTTTCTGGCTGCCTGCCTTCTCTGAGCTTTGGAGAAGTACTTTCTACCTTCTAGTCTTCTGTTTCTAAGTATAAGAACAAAGAGATCAGATAGTAAGTTCTATGGTTTTCTTTTCTTTGGTATTTGCATGAATATAAGTGCTGGAGTGCTTTGATTTGTATTCTTTTTGAATAAGGCTGTTTATTCAATATTCTTTTAAGCAATTGACCCTGTGTTGTATCATCTATATACAGAGAGAATATTTGTACTTATTTTTCTTTCTTTTTATATAAAGCTTTCTTTTAAGACCTGTTGGAGTTTTTCTTTACTTCAGGGAAATTGAGTCTGTACTCACCAGGGAATTGGTGGGAGGAAGAAATCAAGGGGAGATCTGTGTGTTGGATTGCTAGCCTGATGTTGCATTCCCTCTGGGGGAATAGGAAAGTACTTTTTGTTTCCAGGATTGGGAACAGAGAGGGAGATTCACTCTGTTTGGATTCACAGAGCTGGTGTCTGTGTATCTCTCCAGGAGCACCTGGAGGGGGGAAGGGAAAAAGGATTATTTCCCTTTGTTGTGAGACTCAAGGGATTTGGGTCTTGGGGTCCCCAGGAAAGGTTTTTCAGGGGGACCAGAGTGCCCCAAAACACTCTAATTTTTTGGGTGGTGGCAGCAGGTACCAGGTCCAAGCAGGTAACTAAGCTTGGAGGTTTTCATGCTAACCCCCATATTTTGGACGCTAAGGTCCAAATCTGGGACTAAGGTTATTACAGCTTCCATGGAAAATTTGGCTATTTGTATTCTCACAAGGCAGAGTTTGACACTTAAAAACTCAGTTTATACAAATGGGCAGAATTCTAGACTCTACCTGCCCAGTAAGGCTCCAAGATCTCTAGAAACCAACTAATTGAAGCTGAAGTATCAGCTGGAAGTTGCAAGTGTTTCTGTTTCTTGGATACTGTGCAAAGCCCTATTAGTCTATCAGGGATCGGGGTAGGGGGGCTTCCAAGACTAGGCAGGACCCACCAGTAGTATAATGCTCCACATACATCTGCCCCTGAGGAGAGGATGAGAGAACTAACCACGTGTGACATCTTGCTTAATGCACTAATAGTTGCTCAGATGCTACAGTGATGAGCATAGTATAAGAATCTATTTAGAATATTATATGGCATATTATTTTCTGAGTTTATTTGAGCCCAAACAAAGCAAGGCCTACCAGGCTTAGGTCTACACTTAAGATAAAATGTTTATAATTTTCTATCTAAAGTTAGGTTGTTAAATCTGTGTACGTACGTGGGGGGTGTGGTTGTTCAGCATCTCTCTAAATCATGCCACTACTTTAGGTGCCTATATATGTGTTTAGTCATCCAACGTTAGCCAATTTTCAGAATTTTTGTCCTTTCGTTTTTAATTCGAAATGGTGTGTGTGTGTGAAATCTGACTTTGGCAAATTCTCTTTAAAACATTTTTCACTTGCAAATGCTATTGCAACAAAAATGAGAACACAGCTTTATTAGATACTGCAACAAAAGCAGACTTTCTGTGATACCTATTCTTCTGTGCTCAAGTTTTGGAAGAAGGGTAGGGGGAAGGAAACAGTATGTCTGTTCTAAGATATTGTATTTTATGGGTGGTATTATTATCTTCTTCCTTCATAATACATTTTAAAAAACCTGTATATGACTTCAACTTGGTTTCACTGCTGCTTATAGGCAATCCTCTGGGTATAGCTTCTTCCTTTTTATAGTAAACCCTGATTTTGGAAAATAAAACTGGTTCATAAAAAGAATCAAAAGCTCATCAGCTAAAGCTAGGGTTGGGGAGAGAAGTTTGGTTACTGATTTACTTGTGATATTTACATTTCTTTAGTGGGCCTTGTAGTCCTGACTCATAAGTAAAATCACTTAGGCATTTAGGGATGCCATTGCCTTAGAAAACATGTCAAAAGACTGTGGTCAGTTAAGAAAAGTCGAGTGCATCTTGAGGTTAACTTAAACAGTGTTGATTACCATGAGAGGTTTGCATAATTATTTACAAGATTTTTCACAATTTCTATAGCCAGCTATTGATATTCAGAACACAAAACCAGGTTGTTCCACTCAAATCCTCCTGCAATCAATCAATGATACAGTCTATCAAGTGTCTCATTCAGCCTGTAGTCATTACAATCTCCTTTTTTCCCCCCACTCCTATGGAGACATTTGGGATGACTCAATTTCTCTAATCTTGTAGCATTCCTTCTGTCTTTAGAAGGGAATTTGTAATTGTTGAATTATTTTTAGCCATCCTTCGTTTGAAATTTATGTTGTAATTTCAGCAAAAGGCAGACCTTGTACAGCAGTTTTCATCTTTTTCAAGGCTGCTTCTATTTCTTGAAATGCTGGAGGGTTTCCAATTATTCCTTCTGGTCTCTTTGGATGTGAATTGTAACAGATCATCCGAGAGTCGTGGTTCAACATTGTTAAGCTTATCAATATAAATATAATGTTAAACCCTTTTTAGATAATTGGGGCTATGTGTGAAAATGTGACCAATTTATGCATCAATTGGTCCTACACTTGTCTCTTTCCCTTTGCCAGAAAGAATTGCATCGTATGTGGATTTCAGACTATAGAGCTTCTCTACCTGTTAACTATTGGTTAGGTTGTTATATTACCTTGCAATAACTGCTTAACCTGATGTCTGTCAGCAATGCAAACAAAATTCATTAAAGCAAACAGATTTCTCATAGCAGGACTTTTAAGGCCAATGAAGGGTTGATACACCAGACACAACAATGAAGTTTAAAAAAACCTCAGACTTTATTATCTTCAAAATTCAAGAAAATTAAAAATGAGGGTTGTTTCATACAGAGAGTACTTAGCCTGTCATAACTAGCCATCCCAGCCTGTCTAAACTGGCCAATATGTGTTTTGCCCACCCAGCCACTTGCAATTGGAAAGACAATTTCAGCTGCTGCCTTTGAGGGCAGTTGAAAATGTGGCCCTACTGGCATGTGTTCCATACCCAGGTGGTATTGTCATAGAATTTCTCAAAGTAGTTTATCTATTTCCCTGTGTATATTGTGTTCATAGGAGGGTAGCTTGTAGCCTATCAGTATGATGAAGTGAAGTTTAAAATTACATTGGGACTGTGTTTAAGGACCATCATGTAGGTCCAGGGAGAGGGCTTATCCAGCCTGTTCAGGCCTGACTCAGCTCAGGCGATCCATTATTCATGTTGACCGAAGTAGCTAATCATGAGAGCTTGTTTAGGCACAGTGTTCTGTTGCAGTCATAAAGTTAGCATGCTGTGTTGGTGGATGGCCAGCAGAAGGGAATGTTGCAATGTTGGCTACAACTAATGGATTGGACTCAGAGGCCTCAGAAAGAACACAGCATGCTCAAGAAGGAACAATGAGTAAAGTGAATAAAGGAAGGGATTTAAGTGGTGAATGATGCATTGTGAAATATTACAAACTAAGCACTGTAACACCCTTAAAATGATCACCAGTGGTACTGAGGAGTGTTCATATTAGAACTGAGGTATAAAGGATGGTGGATGCCGTTATACAAATGTATCTTTTCTATCACCATTTTGTATATGCAATGTGTAGTTTAAATGCCTCAAATAGGGAAAATAATGCCATTTTACTATAAGATATAGCAGACAACAATGAATATTATGGAAGGAGAGGTCCTCCCCAGCCAGCCACAGTAAATCCTAAAAATGTCACTTAAAAAATGCAAACACTGTTATTGTAGCTTAATGTTCCCAAAGGCTGCATCTTACAACAGAATTGCTACCATATTTTGGTCCCTTGTTGTAGAAGATGTAATATTTTTAACAAAGGTAGACCCAAGACACAAAGGTTTTGGATTTTAAACCCACCTCTAAAGTTTAGGAGTATTTGACTCTGAGATTTTGATTTAGTCAGCTATAGTAACCACAAGCTTTGTTACAAGTTCCTGGTTCTGATTACAAATCCCCTTGTCCCCTAATGCGTTTAGACACGGGGACAGGAAGGTGTCAGATTGATCTTGAGTTTTGTTTCAGACCCTTTTTCTAGAAAATACTAAATTGACCATATCCTCAGACTGCTCTTGTTCTTTTAGATTATTTTTATTAAGAGGATCATATATTTTAATGAATCTATGTTGAGATGCATCATTACCTATTCTCTAATAGTAATCTATTTAGGACCAAGACAGAGAATTGTTTTAAAATAAGATTACAACCACAGGCAGGGTGACCAGATGTCCTATTTTATAGGGACAATTCCGACTTTTAGGTCTTTTGCTTATATAGACTCCTATTACCCCCATCCCCTGTCCCAATTTTGCACACTTGCTATCTAGTCTCCCTAACCACAAGTCATCCCTTGAGCTCATTAAAATGTCAGGCCCCAGTCTGCAAATGCTTAAACACGTGGGTAGTTTTACTCATGTGAGTAGTGCCATACTTAAGTGATATCAGGATCAAGACCTGACTTTGTTGTGTGGGTTTTGCACACATCACAGCTTGTTGCCCTGGATTTGAAGGTGAGATTTTGGTCCAGAGTGAAACTTTGGTCCATATTCTTTAGGATAACTACAGAATCTGGAGGTGTGCCAAAAATCCCAATGCAAAAATAAAGCACACTAAAAATAATGCAGATTAGAAGTCTATTGGAAAAACATTTAGATGCTAGTATATAAAGGAGTTTTGTTAACTGATTATTTTGATGTAGAAAACTCTGTTCTTTCTTTCTTTCTTTCCTTTTTGCAGCACTGTAGTAAAATGCAACTGTTGTAAAATGAACAAATAACTTGGCTCCTTCTCTAACTGGAAGGTACAGTCAGACCTTGCCTATTGGCACTGCAGTAATCTGCAAATCCACACTGAAAATTAATTTGGAGGTTTGCAGTTTACTGTGATCCAGAGCAGCTATCTGGGTGGGTCATTATGAGTGACATCCTGCTCCATGTTGGGCCTGAGGATGAGCAGGTATCATCACTTGCTTACATCTAGCAGCAGTCACTGAAGATCACAGACCAAGATAATCAACTTTAAAAGGCAGCTGCTGGTGGTGCTCTGAGGGTTGAAGAGTAAGGCCAGAGTCTCATTGCTCCTACTGTAGCTCTGCTATAGCCAAGGAGTTAAGGGGAACCAGGAAAACCAGAAACCCTCCAACGTACCTCATTTATAATAATTCTTAGAACTGCTATCTTCTTCATGTTCCCTGTAGCATTGAGCCCAGGAGAGGGAATCGAACTGGGATTGTCCCATATTGTCCTCAGCAATAGAAATTTGGTGGCTATCTTTAACTTGTACCATTGTTGGGCCCAGTGCTGTAGGGAGCTTGGGGGAAATGTCAGCTTTCCTAAGAGCAGTAGCTTTTCTCAAGACCTTCTAGCCCCGTTAGAGGCCACCAGGGTATTCCTCTCTGCTCTCATTGCTGTAGCTTAGCTCCATAAGTACAGTAAGACCCTGAATCGGTCTCCAACCCATTTGTAAATTGATTAGAGCTTCACTGAGTGGAGGGACAGGGCAAGTGATGGCTTGCTTTTTCTGCAATGTCCTATGGGAAATTTGCCATCACCAGCACTGGCTCCATCCTATCATTTGCTAGTCTACTAACCTCTTTTATCTACACTCATTCATCAATGCAAATTAGTATGGTTCTGTTGTGTATGGCTTCTTCAGGTCACTTGTATTTACAGCATATTAAAATGTATCTTTATGAACACTTCTGGTTTGGGCTTAAAGAATGTGATGCAGATGTGAATGGGTCTACCCCAGATAACCCTTTTATGAGACCCACTCTATTAGACATAGATGCTCAGGGCTCCATATAACTTAATTATAAAGCATCAAAATTAGAAGTGACAAAAGTGACTAATGAAAGAATGCAATAATGTATTGAAGTTTATTTTATGAAAATGGAATGTTTTCTCCCCTCAGGGTAATCTTACAATGAAACAACCCAGCATTTATATTTCAGTAGAATAATGAAAAACAAAAGCAGTTAGCTGAAGTTCTAAATAACAAGGTACCCTGTAAGCAATATGGTAGGGTAGGCATTTTCATTCAGTTCAGCCAACAGATTAGCAAAATATTCTGAGGGCATTATAAATGACAATGCAAGCCACCCATTTTATTTTGTTCAAAACCCTATTGTGCTATATTTCATATGATGGCTTTCCTAGCTGAAATTGACTGGTACCTTCTCTAAACCATCTGTCTGCTGTAATCTGACAGTACAGCCAGACATAAGCAATATGCTAATAGAGGAGAAAGGATGGTCTTGTGCCTAAAACACAGGACTGGAATTCAAGATACCTGGGTTCTATTTCCAGTCCTGCCATAAATACCCTTTATGAAGTTACTTACTCTGTGCCTCAATTTGCTCATCTGTAGTAATATATGTAACAATACTTGGCTACCTCATGGGGATGTAGTGAAGCTTAATCAATTAATGTTTGTAAGATGCTTTGAGATCCTTGGATGGAAGGCAAAGTGGAAGTGCAAACTATCAGTGTGTTTCTCAACCAAATGATCTAAGAATTACCTGTGTTTGAATGGATTATAGAAGAGGACGAAAGTCTCCTCAGCCAAGGCAACCAAAGAATTAATCTCAAAATACAGGCCCACCCAGCAGTTTCCCCAACAAATTCTATATCAATGAAATGACAACTAATGGGGTTTGATAAATTCTCTTACTTTTAACATCTTCCAACTGTTGGTGAGCAGTTTTAGACATAGTTGGAAATATTCAGTTCATTATTTACTAACTAGTCAAGGTCTATTTTGCCTCATGTCACAATTAATATGTAATAAGAGGAGTCAAATGCATGATTACATATGATGAATAATTCACTATTTTCCCCATGATCCATGTGAGGAATTGTAGTTGATATTAACAATGGGATATCAATAGAAAGGGTGAAGTATATGCTTCCTTAAAACACGTATCTTTTGGAATCAAGCCTGTGCAGTGCATAAAAAACTTCAGCAAAGAATTTAGATCAGTCAGTGTTTTAACAGTGTTACCAGGCATTATCAATCAAGTCATGATTTCAACTACCTAAGTTCTCTTTCTCCCCATATCTATACCTGTTGCCTCCATTATTGTTCCAAATGTATCTTTTGTTGACACATATACCATAGGAAAGTGACCATGCAAGCTTTTCTGCCTACAGAATATATAAAGGAATAGTACAAGCTAAGCAATACCAAGAAATAAACAGCACCCAGGTACAAACAATAGTAATAACAGAAAGCAAGATCCAACTTTCTATACAGTAACTTCAGCCAAGTCAGTTAAAGCTAGCTCATTTAGCATTGCTAGAAGTATTGTTACTAACTATCAAAAGAGTTTGATACTAGGATAATAGAATAATGACATTCTAAAAGATGAACATTAAAATATTTCATCATATTCTGTGGTATCCACTGCTACTCCTACTGCTGCAGATTTGGATGCCACGTTATAGACATAGAGTGATGACTGGTCAACTTTGACAGATAAAGCATGGCATTTAAAGCATCAGGAGAAATCTAGACAGCTTGATAGTGTGTTATTTGACACCATTGACTGGAGCATGTGACTGAATTAGAGTGTATGATAAAGTTATATATACTTGTCTTCATAAGCAGAAGTTAGTTACAATGAGTTTCCAGGTGTATGTTTAATTTATTTTTATTCTATTTATTTCTAATCTACTTGAAGTATATTTTACAGAATAAATGGTTAAAAAGGTTGGGACACAAACATATGAAAAACTGTGCTCAAGTGTCAGTGTTTGATAACTCAAATCTGAAATATAATAGTTACGTTGGCAGTGCTTTATGGCCACATGAACATGGGCTTTTAACATTTGGGTAACTCTGCTGTTTGTAGACATAAAAATAAATGGCCCTAAAATTAGTTTAGGATTGTAGGTTTAGTATAGAGAACTAGTTACAGCTACAAAAATAAATCAGAGGAAAAATATTTCTGGCATCACATCTGCCAGATACATCAAGGAACAGATATTTTACATGCCTGTTCAGTGTGATTCAGGAAACATGCACTCGCCTATGCTAGACTGGTCAGGTGGGCTCACAAAATTTATGTCCTTGGTTCTCCATTTTCTCACGTCTTACTTTATGGCCTACAGCCATACCATTTTGGGCTGAGATATTATCAGATGTTGGAAACTAAAGTGTGTCCAGGATGGTCAGTACTTCAACCCTTCAAGCGAAAGTGCAGGAAGCATTACTGGTGAATTGGTATCACTCTTCTTTCTGAGTCAGTAATGAACAAATGCTCTGTCCTGGTATTTTCAGCCATTGCTTTGTTGCAGGTGCTGTCTTTCAGGAATATATCAAATTGGAATCTTGACCATTTAAAGATTTATGGCACTTTCTGATTGGGGAGAGATTTTATTCTGAGCATCTTAACTACACCCCAATTTGTGTAATTATGTTGTGCCAGCCTAAAATTTCCCCAACAATTTCAACTGTATATGGTATTCTTCTTCACTTCCTATCCCAAACACTGCCTATTGGGTGGAGTTCCATGGGTCTACCCCCAAATCCTTCTACCATGGTGGGTTGAAGAGATTTCTGGCCATAGGGTTATCAGGGTAGTCAAATTCATTCTATGGAGAGTACCAAATTTCAATTATAATTATGGTCCATTGTCCAGCTACGGACTAGGTACTACCCTCAATCCATAGCAGTTCTCCCACTTATGTTAATCAGAAGTCTGTAGAAAGATGAAGGCTAGAAGCACATGGCCTTTATGCAGTAAATAATTTTTTAGTTATTAGCATATTTATTTTTAATTAACCTGATTGTAACATTTGGTATCACTCAGTGGGAAAAGGTACTTAACTTTAAGACCATCACTGTTTCTTCCTTTGCTTGTCTTCCTTCTCCATCTGTTATTTGTTTCTATGCACTTTCTTTGCCTTCGTGTTTCTTCCTTCTGTGGTTCCCTCCCAACAGCAACTCCCAATGTTCCCCCTCTGTGGGCTTCACTCCTTTCTCATCTGCTAAAATGTATAGCAATTAAATAGTTAACACTGACATGCAACGTTTAATAATTGACACCCAATGAGATGCATAGTGGTGGTGGAAGGGGAGATGGTAGGGAAATTCAAACTATTCAGTTGTTGTTTCAGGCTGTCTGTTTTTGCAGACTCAGGAAGATAAAACTGTACCTGTTTACACTGAGCACACATCTAGAGGATTATCTTCTCAACCATATAGGTTAGAAGTTTAACTTTGTAAAATGAAACCTTAGATTCTGCGGAATCTGGGTATGGACTACATGAATATATCCTGTGGGCTTGACCTAGCCTGCAGGCCTCGTGCTTGACACTACTGATGTATTCAGTCCATAAGGTATTTAAAAGGTTTGTGAATCCTTCAGGATTAAATGCTCCATGGAAATTTAAGATAACATTTTAGGAGCACAGGAGTTGCCATAATGGAAAAGACAATTGGTCCATCAAGTCTGGTATATCATTTTATTAGTGACTGATGTCTCATTCTTCAGTGTGTAAAATGCCCCTATAATGTACCGAGCTAAATTTACGATGGTATACATGGGAGGGGGAACATAACCAATGTGTGTGACAACACACACAGTGATGTGTGAGATGAGCTCACTTGCTCATGGCCTTTAGTGCATATTGAGCTTGCTGGAATGATTCAAGTCCGTTTTTCTCAGAGCAGCCCACGAGTTCAGTGTCTATCAATTTACAAGGGAAATTTTAGATTATTGTCACCAGAGCATTACTATAAACTTATCCAAGCTGAATTTCACTTGCCATTAGCTATCATGCTGCCCTATTGTCATGCCTTTATACCAGCTGTATTTATTACAATCCTCCATAGTTTTTAAAGTCCAAAATAATATTGTAACCAGAAAATTTCATCAGCTTGCTCTCCATTTCCCTTCCAAGGGGGAAATTCAGCCCTGTAAAGAGGACCAGCATGAGGCCCACATACCACTTAAACCCTAAATAAATTGTAATGGGGCATCTTCAGAAGTTTCACTAAAAACAATACTTGCATTTCCACAGTTCAAGCCTAATAATCTATGATTCTGAAGACTTAAGTGGGCCTTGTGCTGGCCCCCTGTTCATGGTGAATATTACACTAAGGGGATGTCTACACTAAAAACTCAAGTATTTACTGTGGTGGTTCATGTCCACACTACCCTTCTTCGACTGGAGGTGCATTTCCTCTCCAGGAGCACTTCTGCCAACCTAAGAGGGGCAGTGTGGGGAGCTGAGAGCCCAGGTGCTCAGCTCCACTCTAGGCAGGGGTGACTCTAGCTTTTTTGCCACCCCAAGTATGGCAGGCAGGCTGCCTTCGGCGGCGCACCTGCGGGAGGTCCCCAGTCTCGCGGATTCGGCGGCATGCCTTCAGGAGGTCCACCGGTCCCGTAGCTTCAGCGTACCCGCCACTGAATTGCCACGAATCTGCAGGACCAGCGAACTTCCCACAGGCAAGCCGCCGAAGGCTGCCTGACTACCACCCTCGCAGCGACTGGCAAGGTGCCCCCCGTGTCTTGGCCCCCTAGACACGCACTTGGTGAGCTGGTGCCTAGAGCTGCCGCTGAGAGCCCAGCTGCCTCTTGGGCTCCCCACTCCCTACTGGCTGTTCCCCCCCTCCCCCAGCTCTCCATTCCCTGCTCCCCACTGGGAGCCCAGCTGCCTCATGGGCTCCCCACTACGTACTGGCTGTTCCCCCGCTCCCCCGGCTCTCCATTCCCTGCTCCCGCTGGGAGCCCAGCTGCTCACCCCCAGGCTCTCGGTTCCCTGCTAACCACTGGGAGCACAGCAACCTCTGTGGCTCTGACCTCCCCACTGGGAGCGGGGCAGTCACCTGGAATCTTGCCTCCCTGCCTGGAGCCAAGCAGCCTCCCAGGGTCCTGGTGTGGAGCAGGGAGCTGGGACCCTGGGAGCAGCCCAGCTCCAAGTGGGGAGTGGGGGTCCTGGGAAGCAGCCCAGGTGGGAACTGAGAGCAAGGAGGGGCAGCCCAGCTGGGAGCAGGGAGCCTGGGCAGTGGGCAGCAGCCTGCCTGGGACCTGGAGGACTTTCTTGTCAATTTAGAGCCATTAAATTGACAAAAAAACAGCCAACAGCCAACGTAAGTAAGCAGTCGTCCTAACTACACAGCATAAGCCCTACGTCTCTTGTGGAGGTGGAGTTATTATGAAGGCAAAGTAGGACAGTTACATCAGCAGGAGCAAGCCAGTAGTGTGTACACTGCCAGAGTTGGGTTGACATAATCTGCCTTACTTCGACGTAACTGTGTAACGTAGACCAGGGCTAAGTAATTGGTAAATACCATAGGGTCAATCCTGGGGCCAGAGCTGTACACGCAGGCCCTTAGACTCATGTGGAACTCCAGTGACATCAGTGGAGCTCCACAAAGGAATAAGGATAGAGATCTGTGCAGATCTGTTTGTGGGATGAGGCCCGTATGTCATCAAATTAAGTACTGTGAATGTATGGATGGTCTGCCATAAACTCTTCCTAAACCATTAGAAGTTGAAATTTGTGCCATATGTAGTGGGAGAGATGATTTCCTCCAGATTTACTGGAATGTCTGAGATTTTACCTTTAACTTCAAGGTTGTAATATATCAATGGTCTCTGTACAGATGGTCTACTAGGACTGTTAAACATTTTTGTTGACTTGATAGAACTGTTTAATTTACAAGGACAAACGATGAATTTTTAAAATAATAACTGTGTTTACTCTGACTCTATCTGGTAAGTCCACTAGGGTTAAAATAGTGGGCATGTGCCAATCAGGATTTTGAACAGTATTGGAATTTTTCAGGTTTTCCAGTGGCTGCCAAATTGTTGGATAATTTAAACACTTCCCCACATCCTCAGCCCCTACACACACACACACACTCACACACACACACACACATATTCTAATATGAATGCTCATATTTTTCTTTTTAAATACATAGGCCAAATCCTGCTTATGTTGAATTCAGAGGAACTACTAGAATGAGTAAAGTGAGCCAATTCACAGTATAGTAGGAATTTAATATATGTAAGGTATACTGAATTTTTAATCAACCATGTATTTGTTACAGAGAAGTGAAACAAATTACAGTACCAGCAGCACACAAAAGCTTATGGCATTCCATTATTCTTAATTAATAGGTAAGCGTAAGGCTTTTTTAATTTATACAGGAGAATATCTTGTTATTAATTTGGTTGCAGATGTGTAAAATATATGAAAGACACAACTAAAACTAGCAGAGTGAACAGACACATTTTAATAGTAAAGGCACGCTTTCGTTCATTTTAGTTTACTGGTGTAACCTCTTGGTTTGCCTTGCATTGTTACTGTAATAGGCTTCGATCTGTTTGAAAGATGTGTAACCTTTAATATGGAATGTATTTTTTTGTAGAAAAGTTAATAAAAAACATCTTGACTGGAAAAAAAGTACTGATCGTGATAAAGAGGTAATGCATTATGTACCTACAAGTTCTCAGGATCTCTTTATCTAGAATCCGAATCACGAAACTATTGCAAGAAAGATCAATCTGATTATTGCAAGAAGATGAGGGTAAGTAGAGACTAAATTTATTCATATATTGCTAACGCTAGCATTTTTTCTCTTCCCTAACCATATAGGAAAACTACCACGTGAGCATCTTTCCTCAACAGGATTTAATGCCACCCATAGGCCCCAAAGGTATCAAACTCAGTCTTGATTTCAAGAAGGTGATGCCTCCATGAGCAAGTCATTTTTTTTTTCTATTCACAAAGCATAATAATGTAGGTTTCAGAGCGGCAGCCATGTTAGTCTGTATCAGCAAAAAAAACAGGAGTCCTTGTGGCACCTTAGAGACTAACGAATTTATCTGAGCATAATAATGTCGTAATTGTACCTTTCATTTCAGTAGAACTTCTTGAGGATCTCTAAGCTCCTGAAAAAAATATTAAGCCAGGATTCAGAAACAAGGCCTAAAATTTAAGCTCCTGAGCCTTGATTTAGTTTCCTAAATAAATAGTCTAGTTGTCAAAGTGTGCTGCACACAACCACTCCCTGTAGTCATCGGGGGGAGGTGTGGTGAGCACTCCGCACTTTGAACTTTAGCCTGCTTGTTTAGGAGCTAACTATGCATTTAGACACTACACTGTAGGTTGCTGTTTTATTTTTTTTTTTAAGTTGACCTTTATGAATTAAGTATCACAACTTCTGTCAGGTAATAAAGTTGGGGAAACTGAAGCACAGAAGTCGGGTCTGGATTTCAGAGGGGATATGTAGACACGACTGCCATTGATTTCATATGGGAGATTTTGTGCTGAACAGCTCTTCATAGGAGACCTTAGTGTATCTTGTGCCTGTCACACAGGAATCCTGTGGCAAAATTAGGAATTCTAATCTCATTTGCAGTCTTGTGTTTTAACCACAGTACGGAATCCCATAGAATCATAGAAAAATAGATCTGGAAGGGGCCTTGAGATGTCATCTAGTCCAGCTCTGCACTCAGGCAGCACCAAGTATAGCAAGACCATCCCTGACAGGTGTTTCACTAACCTGTTCTTAAAAACCTCCAGTGATGGGAATTCCACATCCAATGCAGGGGCAGGTGACAAAATCTCACAGATAGGAATACAAAAACAGAGGGCTAGATGTTGGGGAGGGGGATGGAGAATGGAAAATTACAGTAAGGTCATAGCTGCAACAAGAGGGAAAACAGTGGGGGATTCTATTCACCATCTTAGAGTACGTAAGCTAAATTATTAGTTTCTTGGCATCACTGAGACTTGGAGGGATCTATTTAAACTAGATTCTGACTAATGGAGGAACTAGTTTTGAATCTGAAGGCTGAAGGCAATTTGGGTGAAAATGACCATGACACGATAGATTTCATGATTCTAAGGAAAGGACAGAGTGAGAGCCACAGAATAAGGACAATGGACTTTAAAAAAGAAGACTTTAACAAACTCGGAGAACTAGTGGATAAGGCCCCATGGGAAGAAAATCTAAGAGAAAAGGGAGATCAGGAGACTTGGCAGTTTCTCATAGTATTAAAAGTGCAACAGCCAACTATCCTAATGTGAGGAAAAGATGGAAAGAATAATCAGAGGCCAATATGACTCCAGCAGAAACTCTTTGATGACATGAAAATCAAAAAGGAATCATACAGAAAGTGGAAATATGGACAAATTGCAAAGGATAAGTACAAAATAGTAGCCCAAGACTGTAGGGGCAAAATCAGAATGAATAAAGCACAATATGAGTTAGCCGGGGACATAAAAAAGCAATAAGAAGAGGTTCTATAAATACAAGAGAAAGGTGAAGGAAAGTGTAGGTCCTCTACTATGCAGAGAAGGAGAGCAAATAACAGGTGACATCAAGAAGGCTGAGATGTTTCATGCCTATTTTGCTTCAATCTTCACTATAAAGGTAAATTGTGACCAGATACTTAACACAATTAATATTAACTACAAGGGGAAAGGAACACAAAACAGGGAAAGAACAGGTTAAAGAATATTTAGATCAGTTACATGTATTCAAGTCATCAAGGCCTGATGAAATTCATCCGAGGGTACTTAAAGAACTAGCTGAACCAATATTGGAACCAATGAGAACTCATGAAGGACAGAAGAGGTCCTAGAGGACTAGAGAATGGCAAACATAGGTACTATCTGTAAAAAGGGCAACAAAGAGGACTGAGGGATTATAGACCGATTAGGCTAACTTCAATACCCAAAAAGATACTGGAATAAATGATTAAGCAATCAGTTTGTAGGCACCTAGACCAGGGGTTCTCAAACTTCATTGCACTGTGACCCCCTTCTGACAACAAAAATTACTACACAACCCCAGGACAGGGTTCCAAAGCCCAAGCCCATCCAACCCCCTGGGTAGGGGGACCAAAGCTGCCCCGGGGCGTTTTCCCTGGGCAGGGGGCATGTAACCTTATCCTCCCTGCCCAAGGCTGAAGCCCTTGTACTTTCACTTCAGCCCTGAGTGGTGGGGCTCGGGCTTTGGTTTCAGCCTGTGGCCCCAGCAAGTCTAACACCAATCTTGGCGACCCCATTAAAATGGGGTTGTAACCCACTTTGGGGTCCCAACCCATAGTCTGAGAACCCCTGACCTAGAGGATTAGAGTGTTGTAATAGCCATCGTAGGTTTGTAAAAAACAAATCATGCCAAACCAATCTAATGTCCTTTTGACAGGATTACTGGCCTAATGGATTGGGGGAAGTTGTAGATGTGATGTATCTTGATTTTTAATACAGTTTTTGACACAGTCCCACATGACATTCTCAGACACAAACTAAGGAAATCTGATCTACATGAAATTACTATAAGGTGGGTGCAAAGCTGGTTGAAAGACCATACTCAGAGAGTATTTATCAATAACTTGCTGTGAAAATGTGGAGACATATTTAGTGGAGTGCTGCAAAAGTCTGTGTGGGGTCCAGTTCTATTCAATGTTTTGATTCCTGATTTGGATAATGGAGGGGAGTGTATGTGTATAAAACCTGCAGATGACACGAAGCTAGGAGAGGTTGCAAGCACTTTGGATGACAAGAGTCGAATTCAACTTTACCTTGACAAACTGGGGAATTGATCTGAAATCAACAAGATACATTCAGTAAAGACAAATGCAAAGTACTCCACTTAGGAATTAAAAATCAAATGCACAACTACAAAATGGGATTATAACTATTTAGGGAGTAGCACTGGTACAAAGAGGTTATAGTGAATCACAAATTGAATATCAGTCAACAATATGATGCAGTTGCAAAAAAAGCTAATATTCTGGAGTGTATTAAGAGGAGTGTCATATGTAAGACACGAGAGCTAATTATCCCATTCTACTGCGTACTTGTGAGGACTCAGCCGGAGTACTGTGTGCAGTTCTGGATGCCACAAAGATGTGGATTCATTGGAGAGAGTCCAGAGGAGAGCAACAAAAATTATAGAAGGTTTAGAAAACCTGATCTATGAGGAAAGGTTTAAAAGACTGGGCATGTTTGAAAAAAGAAGAGTGAGGCCCTGATAATAGTCTTCAAATATACTAAGGGCTGTTATAAAGAGAATGGTGATCAATTTTCTACATGTCCACAAGGATTGGGCTTAATCTGCAGCAAGAGAGATTTAGATTAGATATTAGGAAAAACTTTCTAACTATAAGGCTAGTTAAGAACTTGCTTCCAGTGGAGGTTGTGGAATCCCCATTCTTGGCAGTTTTAAGAACAGTTTGGATAAACTCCTGTCAGGGACGGTCTAGGTTTACTTTCTTCCTGCCTCAGCTCTGGGGGCTGGACTAGATGACCTCTTGTGACCCTTTCCAGCTCTGCATTTTGTGGTTCTATCCAATGCACACAAATCAGATGTACAGATTCAGCTGATGGAACTGTGGTGCCTTTGTGATAGCACTGAAAGTTGGAGGGGATGGATGTGGATGGATTGTTCCTGTGTACGTATGTTCCTGGCTGCTGCTGTTGGACTGGCTTTTTGTATGTTTCCTTTGTGTGAAATATGTCATTCTCCCTGTTGGCCTGGGTTTGAGCCTCAGAGTTAAGCTGGGGTTAAGGGATTTTATTTATCCTTTCTAAAGGCTATTTAGTAGTTTTTAGCTGAACAAAAAAGGCAGAAAACAGTTCATGAAAAGATTGAATTTTTTGTGAAAACTTTTTGTCGTAATCTAAGTTTAGCAAAAAATGTCTGCCTTTCTCTAAGTTGCCCTCTACCCTCTAATTTTTACTGAAACTTTGAAAAAAAAAATTACCATTCTAATTCTCAGTAAACATAGTGGATGAGTATCTCAAACCCTTTTCTGAATTCACCTCTGTGAGGTAGGGAAATGTCTTTATCCTTGTTTTACAGAGGCACAGAGAGGAAGTGATTTTTCCAAGGTCACACAAGAAGAATGTGGCAGAGCTAGGAAATTAATCATATTTTCTTGATCCCAGTCAAGTGCCTTAGCCACAAGCCCAAGTTTTCTCACTCCATTCTCAATTCTTCATTATTGCGTTTGAAGCAGTTAGACAACTGGAGACCTACCCCTGAACAAATTACAACAGGGTCAGTTCAAAAAGCTTCATCAGTAACATTTTTTTTCAGCTTTCCAAAGCCTACTATCTCTAAATTTGATTGATTAAATCAAAGATGGATCTGCTCTCATCAGACATGTTAGATCTGGAACAAAGACCCCTTAAACTGTTCAAAAAACAATTGAAAGGTCTAGGAGACAAGATTAATGAAGCACAGGTGCAAAACTTTCTACTACTAAATCTGTAACAGGGTTTGACTAAAGGACACAGCTTTTGTACATGGCAAGATTAATATAATTGAAAACTTTATAAAATCTCAAGCCCCCACTGAAGTCAATGACAAAACACTCATTGACTTCAGTGAGCCAGGATTTTACTCTAACTCTTTATCCAACATAAGGTATTCTGGGATCTTTCAAAAAAAAAAAAAGAGCTTTAGGGTTGGGGACCTATTTATTTAATCCCTTGCTGAATTTGATCCTCTTATTTTCCTCTCCTTTTCTAACAATATTCCATAGATTTCTTAAATATCCCACGTTAAATTGTGTCCCTCCTGTCTATTAATTTTGAAGGTAACAGTGACGTTAGCACTGTTGTGAGGGCAGGAATGTCTCATCATCATACACCAAATGTAATGGAAAACACAGTTTTTAATTTTATTTTTACATATATATATTTCCTGATGTAAACAAAACTAAAAACTACAGGCACTGCACCCAGAATTCTTGTCATGGGGTTTCCAAACTTATCCGGGTTTTCTGTTTTTGTTTTGTTTTGAAGAAAGTGACGCTTATTAAAGACATTAATAATAATAAAGACCACACTCTTTCCAATTTGTGATGTCATATTCTAACACAGGACTGTACTGGCATCAGTGAAGATTTCTACTTAAAACCGGATGGCACAATCTGACCCAGAGTTAGGCCAAAAGGCATCTCATTTAAATGAGGATGTTTTAAATGATTATCCGCTACCAGACTATGAATCATCCTGTTTCCATCCTCTCTCTCTTTCTTGATGTGCTTGGCAGTAAATTAACTGTGTGCTCATCATTGTATAGGTTGAAATGAAAGGTTTTTCTGATGTGAATTACTAAGGTTTTTCTGTTGTTTCTAATTGTTCCTATGGTGTTTTATTCCGGGATACTAAAACTAAGTTGTGGTTTCCTCTGCTGTTTTTTTTCCTGGTGCCTCCTTTCGACTGCAATGCAGGAATATGGAGTAAGTATTCTGCAGTCATAGAGTCACTTCATAGTACTTCATTTTGTACCTAGCTGGCTATCTCTAGGGATTCCCCTGATTTCAGTTTTAATATTAACTATGTTTTAGTATGTTTAGTTGTTACAGTGTTATTGTTATTGTTTATGTATTATAGTAATGACAGTATAACATTCCTCCAATGTAAAGTTAGCTCTGTGCTACAGTCCCACAAAAAAAACAAAGAGGAATTGGCACTTTAGGATTTCAAACAAGGATTTCCATAATTTTTAAATGTGTGTGTCTGAGTTAGGCAACTGAATCATCTAAGAACCTAAAATGAATGTCTTTGTTTTCAGAAGTCGGCTGCAATAGGAATTATGGGTGCTCAGAATTTCTGAACATCAGGCAAATGTCACACAGGAGCCTAAATCCTGATTTAGGGGCCTAACCTTGGTCACCCAAATGTCAAAATGTAGGCTTGAACGTGACCTTCCCAATGGGAAATAATTGGTTAATATATTGGCTGTGACTTGCAACTAGTTGCTATTATGCTGACATGGTAAATCCCTGAAATGTGAAGTTATTGGTGTAAATATGTATGCATTTCAGCTCTGCATGATGCTACCATGCACACTGTATTTTGGAGAGTCCACCTGAAATTGTTCCTTTTCCTCCTAATTGTTCTGCAAAACTGATGTAAGCCTCTGGCACTCTGAAGCTCTAGGGAAGGAGATTTCTGCTAATGGTGAACTGGAGGAAGGGATGGAATGAGTGTGGCCTTATTTGCGTATTTGCTACCCATCATCCCAGTGTGAATACTTTGGGCATTTTGGTTAAGACTAATTTCAATTTTGGATGTAGGGAGTAGTGAAATATTATAATCTTTACTGTGTGATAAAAGGGCAACAAACTATGCTTAGTATGCCCTAAGTGCGGAGTTGTCATAACCAAAACCTTACTTTTGCATGCTTGGGCAGTGGAGCTGGATGCTTAGGAGGGAGGAGAGAAAGGTTTCTATCTTCTGTACCCAGAAAGATAATGGAGGAAATAATTAAGCAATCATTTTGCAAACATCTAGAAGATAATAAGGTGATAAGTAACAGCATGGATTTGTCAAGAACAAATTGTGTCAAACCAACCCGATAGCCTTCTTTGACAGGATAGCAAGACTTGTGGATGGGGGGAAGCAGTAGACATGGTATATCTTGACTTTAGTAAAGCTTTTGCTACTGTCTTGCATGATCTTCTCATAAACAAACTAGGGAAATGCAACCTAGATGGAGCTACTGTAAGGTGGGTGCATAACTGGTTGGAAAGTTATCAGTGGTTCACAGACATGCTGGAAGGGCCTAATGAGTGGGATCCCACAGGGATTGGTTCTTTGTCTGGTTCTGTTCAATATCTTCATCAATGATTTAAATAATGGCATACAGAGTACACTTAAAAAGTTTGTAGATGATACCATGCTGGGAAATGTTGCAACCGTTTTGGAGGATAGGATTCTAATTCAAAATGATCTGGACAAACTGGTGAAATAGTCTGAAGTAAATCGGATGAAATTCAATGAGGACAAATGCAGAGTACTCCAGTTAGGAAGGAACAATCAGTTGCACACATACAAAATGGGAAATGACTGCCTAGGAAGGAGTGCTGCAGAAAGGGATCCGGGGGTGAGAGCTAAATATGAGTAAACAGTATAACACTGTTGCAAAAAAAGCAAACATCATTCTGGGATGTATTAGCAGGAATGTCGTAAACAAGATACAAGAAGTAGTTCTCCTGCTCTACTCTGCACTGTTTAGGCCTCAGCTGGAGTATTGTGTCCAGTTCTGGGCACCACGTTTCAAGAAAGATATGGACAAATTGGAGAAAGTCCAGAGAAGAGCAACAAAAATAATGAAAGGTCTAGAAAACATGACCCTATGAGGGAAGATTGAAAAAAATGGGTTTGTTTAGTCTGGAAAGGAGAAGACTGAGAGGGGACATAACAGGTTTCAAGTATGTGAAAGGTTATTACAAGGAGGAGGGACAAAAAATGTTCTTCTTAACCTCTGAGAATAAGACAAGAAGCAATGGGCTTAAATTGCAGTAAGAGAGGTTTATGTTGGACATTAGGAAAAAATTCCTAGCTGTCAGGGTGGTTAAACACTGGAATAAATTGCCCAGGGAGGTTGTGGAATCTCCATTTGGAAATTTTTGAGAGCAGATTAGAACAACACCTGTCAGGGATGATCTAGAATGATAATTCTTAGTCCTGCCATGAGTGCAGGGGACTGGACTAGATGACATCTTGAGGTTCCTTCCAGTCCTATGATTCTATGATCTTGTGGTTAGGCTCCGAATCCTTGGCATCAAGCACTCTGCCAAAGGGTTGTATAAGCTATTTAATCCCTCTGTATTCTAATATTAGTGCTGAGTGAATTCTGGTAAGGACCTGGATCTGGGTTGTACAGGTAATGGTAAGGTCCCCTAGCCAACACCCTTAATGCTGGGTTAGAAGCCTGAGGACCCAGACCCAGTATTGTGTTTAAAGGCAATGTGTGGAGGTACTGGAGCAGTGAGAGATGAGGCAGTGGAAAGATGTCTTTCTACAAAAGCCAGGAAGCACTTCCCCCTAGGAGCTGGAGGTGGACCTGCCCATGTGCACTCCTGGGCTCAGGACTTCACTGTCCACTGACTGCTAACTTTGAGTGGGGTGCACAGAAAGGGTAGGAGGGAATGCAGCGTGGAAAAGGGACATTTGTCCACCGGATGTTCATGTCGGCAGGTGGGGAAACTCAGGCAAAGGACTATTCCCAAAGATACTGAGTCAGTAGGTATTTTGCTTATTAGTTTGTAAAAACATATTGTTGATATATGTGATTGTTATGTTTTCCCAAATTAATGCTGTGTTCCTTAAACTTTTCCTTGTGAGAGGGGAAGTATTGCTTGTCAAGGCAGCCCAGAGAAAGTATTTAGCTTTTCCCAGATTTCTGGGAAAGATACCCCTAGATATTTGACTCTTTTTGCTGCCACCAACACATGGCAGAAGGGTTACACTTAGAACAATACATATATCACAGGTTTATTTATGCTTGTTGAGAATAGGCTGATTATATCTTCGTCTGTGTGGTTATGGCTGAACTTCACTTAAAGCAACATCAAGTACAGCACGCATAATATACACCAATCTCCCACAGAGTTTCCTGGTACTAAACTTTAAAAGCAACGACTGATATTGATGAAAAACTGATCATTGAAAAATTGACACAGCCTAATTTGAAAGGGTTATATCATTACAAGCCCTGTAGTGTGTAGTTCAAAATAGTACACCTCTTGTCCCTTTAACTCCAGGTGTGTGTGTCTTGCCTTTTCTTGGAAGTGACTGTGTACAGGCAGAACATAATTGGCAGCCTGTGACATCCCTGTCTGCAAGTGTCTCTCTAAATGGAGCATATTTCAGCCTTTATCTAGTGATGGCTGTTACCTGAGAGAAGCCCAGGGCCATCTCAAAGGGCTTGTAGCGGCTAATTGTGCCTGTTAGGACTAGCAATTAGCTGGGGATCTCTCGACTAGGCAGCTCCGACACCCACTAGCTTTCAGCTCTTTTCACTTCCTTTCAGTTAACTAGCTGTGCCTAATAGAAGAGACAAGGGACAGGTAGGCAAGTGTACAGTCACACAGAGGGAGGAAGAACAGGGAGAGATACAAAAGCATTCAGGGAAAAAAAGAGTTATAATAACACAAAAAGTATGCTTTGCTTATTACAGAAACAACATAGTACAGTACAGTGGCCCATCCCTAATTAATAGGTATCGGAAACTACCACTGCACTATTTGCACAGTTTATGCTTTAGCTTTAAGATAACAATAAAATCTAATTAGGTATAGGTCATTAAAGAGATCACATACATATGGTGGTTGCCGGTTACCATGGTGCAAACGATGGTATCAATGGAAACATGAAGCAGAACATCTGAGAATTAAGATAATAAATCAGTTTCATTGAATAATAAAGCCTTGCACTTACCCATTAATTAAGGATAATCGTATGCCATAAGCTTTTGTGTGCTATAAGTAATTTGTTACTCTTTACCATAAATATATAGCTGATTAAAAATTCAATACACCTTACAAGTAGTGAATTCATACAGTCTCTGTTTATGTTACAAAAGAAAGATGTGAGCATTCTTCTTACACTTTTTATTTTTGTAGTGGGGGAGAATGTTTCAATTATCCAACAGAATTTGAGTTTTTGATAGCAACTGAAAGAACTGAGACAATCAGCTGCTGTTTGAGAACTTTGTGAAAATTATTAAACGTTATTGAGATAATTCAAAGGTGTCTACAATTGTTCATAAAACAGGCCAGATTTGTGTGATATATTGGGTTCCCAATAGTGAATTGAGGCGTATTGTATAATGTGATGTACAGTAACACAATGCACATCGCTCTTATATTGGCCATTTCATACAATGTATCCTAAGGTGCTTTACAATCCCTAACAAATACACCTTAAAATCCCATTGAACTGTGCATGCAACTGAGAACAAAAGCCTTAAGACTAGCCTTCAAACCAAAAATAGTATCTGTCTCTTGGCCAAACGAGAGAATATTCCAGATCCATAGGGTGTCTGAACTAAGGAGTCAAGACGTGCAGTTTGGAGTCAATCCCTGGGAATCAAGGGCAGGTATTACTCAGAGCCAAGCCCACAGCAGTGGAGAAGGAATCATTATGTACTATTCCTTGTAAAAACTTATTCTGACTTTCATTAAAATTCAGTATCTTTTAAGAAATTCTTTTTGCCACAATTTTTATAAATATGTTTATTAAAAGTCACCTTTTATGTGGAATAATAACAATACCTAGCTCTTAACTCTTTTCATCCATAGATCTCAAAGTACTTTAAAAAGGAGGTGAGCATCATTATCCCCACTTTATTGATTGGGAAACTGAGGTACAGGGAGATAACGTGACATGCCCAACATTATCCAGCAATCTGGAAACAGAGCTGGGAATAGAAGCCAGGTCTCCTGGGTCCCAGTCCAGTGCTCTGCCCACTAGGCCTCGTTGTCTAACATATTTTATTAGCACTGAAGTAAATATGCAGCAACATACACTGGTAATTTTTTTTTAATGTTCGAAAAAAATCAGTGAAGGACTTGGCAATTCTCAGCTCTTTAACAAAGTGATTTATTTGCCTTTAATTCTCTGTCTCTGCCTCTCTCTGTTGCCACCCTCTCAATGCATCCTTTCAGCTGACAAATATTCATTTTTTATTACAATTTTGGGAAAATACTGAGTAAAGGAGGGCCTAAATTGCACACAATATATCAACGGTTGAACCATTTCAGACTGTCTCTTATAAAATGTATAAAGCCAGTAAACAGATGGGCTGAATAGCTTACTGGACAGAGCCTTGACTTTTTAGCACGGGGATCACAGTTTGAGTCCAACTTGAAGCACTAAGAAAAATGAATCTCGTGATCTGAGTTCAGCTTCTCTTGCACAAAACCATCATACATAATTCTGTAGAAATTTGGCTATTTACTATTAAAAAACCTGTCCTTAGAAGAAGCCTAGCTGGATTTACACGCATCCTGAATTCACTCTTAGCCCCGGTAAAAGTACCTTCTCCATGCTTATGATAGTGTGTGGGAGCTTGTGCTGCTGATTGCACAGTGAACTTCATCAGTGGATGAGGGAATGTAAATCCTTTAATGCTTATCAATGCACAAGAAGGTCTCTCCCAAACTACTAACCAGAATCCCAGTGAAGTGTACCATAGCATGTGATGCATGCACAGTACAAAAGAAAATTAAAGCCTTTTGTGAATTTTAAACGGAGGTCTGGAAAAAATATTTCTAATAGAAACAAGTCCAAATCCTCCAAACTAAACTTAATGTTATACCTGACCTTTGGTTTTAAGAACCACAAATTTTCACAGGAAATTGAAGACACACTGAATGAGGGAACAAAAGAACAGCAGGAACAGATGCCATTATTTGGCACACAGTAGGGAGAGAAGCATGGAAAAGGCATTCTCTGCTGAAGACATTTTCCTTTAACTCTCTTTGTTTTCTCTCTGGGAGATAAGGATAGAGACCTCACGGGCTTTTCTCCTTACTTCAAAGAGTGGGGAGGGGGAATGTTTTTTTAAAAAAATGAAGAACCTGGTGGCAAAAATGTTCAGTTATCTGTTTTATGATACTAGACTCTGTAGTTTGTGAAGAGGGAAAAATGATGAGCACAGCGATTGAGAGGAATTTCTTTAGGGTAACTATCGCAGCCACTTACTATCAGCAAAGTATAAAAACTCAGGGAAGGCAAGGGAGTGGACGGAACAATTAGGTTTCAGTCTTTATCACTAAAGTGGTATATGTTCATGGCAGGTACACTATAAGACTATGGAATGTGGTGCTTATGAAAGGAGCTGAACTGATAGCCCTCTATATTCTTGTTTCATATCTTGGGACTAACATGGCCACAACAACACTACAAACTGCCTTCTATATATAGGATAGTCATCTTTAGCAGCCACAGCCCAGACTCAGAGTGTGAGTCTGCCTACGCTCTTCTGCCTCAATGCTATTCTGGAGAGACTACCTACAGGAGGGAGATGTGCAGTGTAGTTATAGCCGTGTAGATCCCAGAATATTAGAGATACGATGGGTGAGGTAGTATATTTTATTGGCCCAACTTCTGTCGGTGAGAGAGACAAGCTTTCGAGCCACACAGAGCTCTTCTTCAGGTCTGGGAGTAGTAAGAGGCAGAGAATAATTCAGTTTCAGTGCTCACTTAGACCCCAGCAATGCACACGTGCAAATGAGTTGTCTATTGTAGTCCCATTGACTAACTTCATTCGGACTACTGCATGCTTCAGGGTTTTTTGCACAATCAGGGCCTTACGTGTTAGCCTTTCTACTGAGGCTGCCACCAAAGATGGTGGGAAGCAGTCACTTTTCCCACTATGAATGGGTCTGAGACCACAAACTCGTTTCATGTAAGCCATCAAATACAAATGATTTTTGGTGATTTTTTTTTTAAATCTGCGGTAGCAGGAAGTTTAAAAAAAATTGATATTAGCTGATATTTGTTCAAGATGTAACAACTATAGTTTGAGATTCAAAAGCTATTGATTAAATGAAATCGTAGCTCATAATGCTTTGTAATCCCCAGTCCACTTTGTAGCTTGTGTGTGAGAGGCTGAGTACTTCTGCTGGGGTGCTATTGACCTTGTTCATGGTGTTGTCTGCTCCTTGGCATTAGGAACAGAGAATCCTCAGTTAGTGATATTTATTTTTACTGGGCCTTCAGTTCTCAAGATAAGGTGGCATCCTATCTTTGAGAGCACTGTCAGTATACAATATTAAGGATTTAATGACCCAATAAGCATTCCTAGTTCAAAACAGGGCCCCAAGGAGGAAAAGATAATGTGGAGGGGACAGGAGCAAGGGAAATAAAGGAGAATTATCACTAAAGCAAACAAAACATCAATCAGATTATCTGTTAAACCAGTAATAAGACTGTCTCCTCACTTTCCACATTCCTGATGCTTCAGCATGTGACACTTGTGGGCTTGCTGGTAGGTGCTCAAAGGGTTAACAGTTATGGTTGCTAAACTTTTCCTGAGCCCAGTGAACTGGCATGTTGTGCTCTGTCAATATCATGGTAAGAGGAAAAATCTGTACAATAGGGCAGAGCTAGGCAAATAGCCATTCCCGTTTCTAAATGCATGTTCTTTAGCCTTATATAAAGGGGCCACAGCAATCTTGGTCCCTGCATTTCGTGGAGATCATCATCTTTTTTTTAACCAGTCTTCATATTTTCTTCTGGACTTTCTCCTTTGGGGGCAAGTGCAGGGATCTAGGTCACAGAGGAGCCTGTAAAAGCTACACACATCTCTATAACACATAAAAAAGTAAATCTGAATATGAAAATTGGGTAAATGCACACATGCGTATCCCTTCATGTGCACAACTGTCTTATACCAGAGCAGGATTTATGCATCTAGATCCTGATGAAGGAAAGCATTTAAGTGCTAAACTATGAGCACAAGTAGTTCCATTGAAATCAGTGGTATTACTCACCTAAAATTAAACATGCTTTAGATGCTTTGCTGGCTCAGGGTCACAGAGCTGAAGTGGGACTTAAGTCATATGCAGTCCTTACTCTGGCAGCTGATATATGTCACCCACATAAAAGAATAAATCACGCAAGTAACTTTACTCACAGGGGTTTTCCCCATTTTATTCATTGGACTACCTGTGATTCAGAGCTTACAAACAATTATATATGTTCTTTACTGTAAGCATGGCTGTAGTCTCAATGTAATTGATTCTCGTTTACAGTCAGGCCATTTTATACCACATGTGGCAGGCATGATAAAGGAGCTTTAACATGGTTTCTGCTCACTTTGGAAAGCCCCTTTACATTGCCAGAGCAGCATGAAGCAGCTGTGGAATCAGGCCCATAGAATTCAATGTGACAGTACACATGAGTTATGTTGGGCATCAGCAAAAACGTTAGCCTATGTGAGTAAAGTTACTGATGTGCATAAGGATTTGCAGGACTATGTGTGGTCATATAATTTTTACAGGCACAACATATTCCTGTTTAATCCCTTTCTCATGTGAAAATATTTGCATAGAGATGGTTTCAGTCACTTCCTTGATTTGCTGGAACTCAAAATGGCTTGTTTGAAAAACTGAAACTTTGCAGTCACTTAGTGGTTACTATGGGCTGGTGCTGTTTGCCTTTTAAGAAAAAAAAAACCTTAAATAGAGACAAAAGCTATTCTGGTAATGTTTTTATCTATTCTGCAACTGACATCAGTAACACATAACTGTTCAATTGACATTGCCTCCTGTCCAATGGACCCACTGACCTGATTCAATGTCAGCTCAAATGCCTCGTATATCATAAACACATATGAATTGCAACGGATCCATTACAATCATGTCAGGTCCGAAAGTGCCCGAGCCCTGATGCTAAGTCAATGAGATTTTAAATTTTTTTAAAACGTATATGTTCTTTCAAACATCTATGTAGAGGAGCTATGTGATGCTCAATATAATGTCACTGGAAGACTCCTAAGCATTGTATGAATACATGAATTGTAATTACGTCAATAGTAGTTCAGATCCTACGTTGATAAGAGCATGGTATAAAAACCCAGATAAATATGTTATACCTTGTCAGGAGAGCCTGCAAACCTGAAATGTCATTCTCTTATAATGTGAGAATATATGAATTATAATAGTCCCATTAACACTGTGTAAAGTGTGAAGTAGCTGCTGGCTGGATCCATTGGAAATAGAACTTTTAACATATATTGATATGCATTTTTAAGAGTGTCATCCTGCATCACTGGGAGTGTCTAGTCTTCTGTTTCTTTCACTGCCCTTAAAAACAAAGAAAACTGGAATGAAAAGTTTTTCAAGGCTTTAAGTTAGATCCTCTTAACAGTATATAAACATTTTTTCCACGGCCGAGCCTGCTTAACAGTCAAAACTGTAGGAAATGGAATATACATGTACTGTATAAAAATGATATGCTTGGTTAGTGATAGTTTAGAAGAAATAAGTACATCAATCATAGAGTAGCAGGTTGTCAGCTCTTTATGTGTAGGAAAAACATTGAACAAAGAATGTGATGGATGTTGGGCACCATTTACAAAAGTTTCATGCCAAAGTTGATTTACAGGAAGCTCTTCCCTCCCTCCCCAAAAAATTCTTCAAAAGAAATGTTCAAGAAAATCTAAGCAGACTATCATGCTCCCTGTTCTGACATGTGTGTAATTACAAGCTCATCCTCATTGTGAATTTTCTGTTTGACTGGTAAAAAATGTATACTCTTAATGATGTTCTGCTATTCAAACGTAGCAGGGTAATTTTCAGCAGTAGTTGATGACAAAAGGCAGGCTGGAAAAATTAGCATCGTGTATAGAGGGTCAAATCTTAGACACGGATCAAATCCTGCATATAAGGCCTTTGCTCAGAGAGAGAGAGAGAGAGAGAGAAACATTGGAGGTGGAGAGAGTACATGAGTCCTCAGGCATAACTAGAAAGCAGTCCATTCAGACTGTGTACAGGAGGAGTGAATGTGGATTGTAGCCATCCCATGCAGTGTTTCAGCCCAGAGTCCCTCTCACTGCACTGGATCACTGGCCATACCTTGCACCTGCCCTGAATTTTCCCCCAGGATTATAATGGTGGACACCTGACAGAGTATTCAGGTTCATCTGAAAAGGTGTGAAGACTTGCAAACTAAAACTGCCAAACCTAAGCAATAGAGTTTTGCAACCCAGATTCAGAAGCTCACAAGACTAAGGATGCTAGTTCCTAAAAGCTAGTCCAGAGATTCTTACCTTTCCAGCTCAGCAGGTTTTTTTTTTTTTTTCATATTCTCTATCTCTTCTTTAAAGCAGCCATTCACTACATGGCTCCTTTCAGTATATGGATTTATGCTGCACGCATGTGGGTCTGCTTAATTTGACAATAGCTCTCCTTCCCTATTAAGGGTTCAGTGATGGAGGAGTAACCATACATTGCAATAAAATACTGCACAAAGACAGGAGAGATCCTTTTGTTTCAGCATCAGACAAAGACATCTTTTGAATTGCACCTTAGATTTATTAAGTATTTATATAGCCACCATACATGCCAAATAATTGCAATTCATTTTTGCACTTGGCCAAAAATAGTTACAGTCTTTAAAGATTTCATGTCCAAAGGAGTAGTAAAGTACCACCATGGCTGGCATGTGCAGGCAACCCATATTCCCGCCTAGGTAAAACCAGAGAAAATGTGCATACTGATTGACATATCACACACCCATTCAAAGTGGTGAAGTGCCCACAGAGAGTCATTAATGCCTCCTGCTCTCTACTATGCCTAAAAATCTCAGTTTGAGATGCCGTCTTTGACTAGCTACTGGAGAATTCTACAGTGTCAGGTAGTTCCCTTGCTCCTGTAGTGTAGGATGAGGAAAAGACTGGGTCATTCCCTCCTATAGGAGACACTCAATGGAAGAAAATTCCCATGGATTTTTTTTTAGCATCCTCCCAATTCTTGGCCAGCCCTTTTTACCAAATTGTGCTCCCAATTATTGGCACAATTTCACCATCACATCTTTCACTGGTTGGTCTCCTGTCCCAACTCCAAATTAAAAATGACAATTTAGAAATTTTGAGAGAGCAGTGTGGGCCTAATTGTCTGAACATCATGTTATTTGCCTCTTATTTTTAAAATCTGCCTATAAGCTGATCTAACTTTATACCACAGTGTACTTATGTTCAAATATGAGTTAAATAACTAGCTACAGTATCTTGGATGACAATGTGACTACTCTGTATAAAGGCATGACTTTCTCTTTTTGAGTGATCACCTGTAGTTGAGGACCCTCGTATCTTTACAATAAAGCTTATATCACTATGGGCCTTTTAAACACCCCTTGCCTTTGTTTGTGAATGTTGTGAGCTACACAAGAAGTTCTAGTTATCTTGCAATATGAATTATTGTAGCCCCAAGTGCCAAGCATGAATTAGGCCCCTTTCAGGTGTCTTCAGTAGGGCACCCAAACCTGAGCACTCCAAAATCTTTAGTTTCTTCTGAAAATCTTGGCCATAGCTCCTATCCTTTGTTCTGGGGTGAATTTCAGGCTCCCTGCCTGCCCTAGCCCCACACTGCTCTGGCACCACATCCTGCAGCCCCTGGGAGAGGGAGGGTAGAGGGCTCTGTGCACTGCCCTCTGCTTCAGGTACCTCCCCCGAAGCTCCCATTGATCAGGGTTCCCTGTTCCTGGCCAATGGGAGCTGCAGGAGGCGGTACCTGCAGGTGAGGGCGGCACACGGGGCCTTCTGCCCCCCAGAGGCTGCAGGCCAGCTGCTTCTGGGAGTGACAGGGGGCTCACGGTGCCATAGGGGTGGCAATTTCACAGGCCGGATCCAAAGCCCTAAGTTTCCCTGCCCTAGTTTAGACACAACAAATATAAATCTAAAACTGGCAGGGGGGTAGACTAGATGACCCTTGCTGTCCTTTGTAGCCCTATGGTGCTATGATTCTAAGAAAAAGGGATGCTGAACCAGAAAGTACCCTTCTCACTGACAATTTCAAAGTTTCTGGTGTAAAAGAACAAGAGGCAGAGTCAGGAGTCAATACTGGAGACATTGTTAGTGGCAAGAGTACTGTAGCATTTGCTTCTATTATGTCCTTAAAATGTAGTTTGACCCCCAGTGATTATATTTGGATTTTGAGCTTGAATGGCACAAGTTTATTGGCTACAGCAGTGTTTCCAAAACTAGGGACGCCACTTGTGTAGGGAAAGTCCCTGGTGGGCCAGGCCGCTTAGTTTACCTTCCCCGTCCTGCAGGTCCGGCCAATGGTGGCTCCCACTGGTTTGCTGCTCCAGGCCAATGGGAGCTGCGGGAAGTGGTGGCCAGTACGTCCCTCAGCCTGTGCCGCTTCCAGCAGCTCCTATTGGCCTGGAGCAGCGAACCGTGGCCAGTGGGAGCTGCAACCGACCGGACCTGCAAACGGGGCAGGTAAACAAACCATCCAGCGGCTTTCCCTGCACAAGCGGTGCCCAACGTTTGGGAAACACTGGGCTACAGTATTACCTGTCCTAAATAAGCCCAAACTAAATCTGAGTAGTGCCACAGAGCGAGGGAGCAAAGGCAATGGGGAGATGTAGCAATCCTGCAGCTGCTACAGAAGCTGAATATAATGCTGAAATGATATTGATGACGTTACTTATTTATTAAACAGACAGAATTTAGAATGGGAGTAAGGATTTGTCTGTCATCATCACATCACCCATCAGTTTTATGCTGCTCTAGGCAATGAGTATGCTGTTACTAATTTTAGTTGGTTTTCTTGTCATTCAGCGCAGTCCATTTCTGAGGTTCATTTTGAAAGAAAAATAGAGAATTATTGGCGTTTTTTGATAGAGAGGATTTTTAGGAAATTACTCCTCAAATCTCAACCCCTTCAGTATTAGCAAGTTAGTGAGATTTACCTAAAAAAGCTTCCATTATTTCCTTTAGAATTGGGTTCAAGAATTCTACTTTTCCTTGTGACTCAATGCTTTTCTTTTATAACGGTCTTAGAGGAATCAATGGCATGACCACATCCTGTAGATTTTATCTAGTTTTGGCTGCCTGGCTTTAAAAAAGATATGTCTAAACCTGTTTGCAGTGATGGTCACCATGTTGGTCCCAAGATATTAGAGAGACAAGGCAGCTGAGTTAATAGCATTTGTTGGACCAACTTCTGCTGGTGAAAGAGACAAGCTTTCGAGCTTACACAGAGCGAACGTGGGAGTTTGCATTCTGATTTCATGCTCTAATCATTCTACATACTTCCTGTCAGCTAAAACTGGCAAATTGCAATATAGCGAGTTTTCATTTTCCCGTGAATTATCTGATCTGAACGCTAACAGAGACTAGATACTGGAATGGATGGACTATTGTGTTAGGATGATACAAAATTTCTTACCAACAAGAGCACGTAATCTGAGATGCACATTTCCATGAGTGTGTATGAAGTGACATATTTCAAACTATATTTTCCCACAAAATCAGCAGATTGATATGCCATTGTACTTTTTATGTAAATGAGAAACATACACTGGTTAGTTTGACTTTCATATAATCTTTTGGCCACAGCCTCATGTCCTTACTCAGCTTTTACTTAGTCCTTACGCAGGCAAAACTCCCGCTGAAGACCACACTTAAGTAGAGACCATCTAATTCAAGGACCCATCACAGAAGATATATCAGTGTTGTTTTATTTCAATCTAAGACCCTTCTCACTCCATGATTAGCACTTTAGAGCATATAGAGAGCAAGGATGAGCTTGTGGCTAAGATGCTGGATGGGGACTTGAGAGCTGGGTTCTAATTTACAGTTCTGCCACTAACATACTGTGTGACCTCGGGCAGTTACTTAACAATTCTTTTCTCTCATTTTTTGTCTGTTCTATTTAGATTGTAACTCTTCTGCAGTGTATTTTGTGATTTAAAAATTATTTTACTTTTTTCTTTATTCACCCCTCTCCATCTTTTAATGCTTGTAGGCTACTATTAAAGGTACATATATGCAATCATTGGCCCAAAGAAGCCACAGAACTATGCATGCAGTTGGAATGTGTGCATTTTAATTGGGTAGTAGATATCTGTTTTGCATACATGGATATAATATTTGTTGTATGCAGAAATTTTGCTACTTGTATATGAAAGTGATTGTTTGTGTAAAACTACAAAGATTTTTAGGCAAGTTGAGACCACTTTGACAATTCACCCCTTCTCCTTGCACCTTTGTGTTTTAATAGTCTGAATTATGAATTCTTTCATTTACAAAAAAAATGTGCTTAAATTTTCCTGTCTCCAAGTCCAAAAGCTGTAAGACTGTACAAGCTAATATCATGTGGTGAGAGTGTGATCTTTAAAACTAATCCAGGTTGGAACTGATTTGAATTCTGGTTGCCACAAAATCCAGAGGAAACTGTATTGGTATAACATCTTTATCCCGTAGAATTGCTCTGCACTCCTTTAAAAAACCTGTAGAAGGGTGGAACTTTGTATCTCCTAACTCCAAGCAGTTGGAAAGGTTCATTGCCCCAGCCACATGGGAAGACAGACATGATGCTAGAGATGTGGTTTAATTAGGCTGCAATTAATTTCCTCCCTAATGTTAACCAAAAGTGCATCTGCTGCCAAGTCAGAGAGGTGTATACTGTCATCCCTGAATAACTCAGGTGTCCATTACTGTACTTTCTGATGGGTAATTACTGATACTCTATATTCACATGCAGATTTAGCCACTTCTTGATTCATGCACCAAGCAATCCATGGCAGCTTGGCGGCTCCCCACCATGCCCTCTTCTGGGTGAAAGGGGATTCTATGCGGTGGGAACAAAATATACATACCTTCCCTTCCTCAGGTGACTATAGACTTATGGCCTGGCTGAGCCACTTTCTGTTGGCCCCTGGCTCAGATGATGTTCCTGTCCCTCTCCTCTTAACCCAATTGGGTGAGGACCTTTAAAGGAGCCATGACCCCCTTTTGTTCCACTTGGCCAGACAAAGCCCCTCCTCACTCCTGCCCACATTCAAAGTTGTGGAGACCACATTTCCTTTTGCTCTTTGTACAATGGCAAGGACCACATGAGGTGCCATATTGTTTGGCAGTAAGACATTTATCATCTGCTGAGACAGAAATCCTATCTGGTGTAATTACTGTATATTAAAATAGATGAAATTTTGATATAGAAGTATAGAATACTGTACATTGCATTAGTCAGAGAACAGGATATTCATCTTTAATTTGTAGACTTCATAACTTTGTTTGCATTCACTACAATATAACTACTGTACATTCCTGAAAAATGACATCTAGTATGAAAAGACTAATGAAAGTCATAGTGCTGATAATTTTCCTGTGGATCAGGAAGGACAGATTTCTGTGTGGTTATAATGACATGGACCAAACTTGCCTTTATAATTTTCAACAAGATGTAAAGGTTTGAAAGCCATACATTAAAGGAAGTTTCTGTTGATCAAATATTTTAGTTAGTTGAGTGAAATTTGGTTTATTCTCCTAGAGGAAAACAATATGGTAAATAGTCCATGTAGGATATTTAATTGATAGGAAAAATGCAGTTCTAGTGAAACATTTTGGAAATCTGCTTCTCTGTGTGTCATTTATGAAGTATTAGTTTGTTAGCTGTTTGTTGTGCAGGATTGCAACCCAGAAATTGTATTGGATCCAGATATACTGGCTGAGTGGGCAGGTAAGTTGTTTGAGTGCTTTTTATCGTATGTATTAGACAAGATGGTTGCAGCCATTTTTTTCTGGATGGTGCTATCTCCATCTGAGATTTTGGAAGCTGTCTACACAGGATTACACTCCAAGATCTATAGGAAATTGAACCTATTTTATATCATTTTTATGAGATTACAGGTTTGGTTGATAAAGATAATAGTGTTGATGTAATATACTTAAGTAATACATTTGACTTGGTACTGCACACCATTTGATTAAGAAACTAGAACAATGCAAAATCAATATGGCACACATTAAATTGATAAAAAATTGGCTAACTGATAGGTCTGAAAATGTAATCATAAATGGGTAATCACCATCAAGTGGGTGTATTTTTAGTGGGATCCAGCAGGGCTCCATTCTTGATATTATTATGCTATTTAACATTTAATTCAATGATCTGGAAGGAAACATAAAATGATTAGTGATAAAGTTTGCAGATAACATATATATGGGGGGAGTTGTAAACAGCAATGAATACAAGTCACTGATACAGAGCAATCTGGATCACTTGGTACACAGCACACAAAAAAAAGGTATGTGCCTTGATATGGCCAAATGTAAATTAATACATCTAAGAGTAAAGAATGTAGGATGTTTTTATAGATGGGAGTAATCTATTCTGGGAAGCAATACCTCTGAAAAAGATCTGGGGGCAGTCATGGTAGATAATCAGCTAAACATGAGTACCCATGTGCAAAATGCTGAGCTAACAGGCCTTATGCTAGCCTTGAATGTAAAAAATAGTGGACTGTCAAGTAGAAGAAAGGAGTTTCTGTTATCTCTGTATTTGGCACTGGTGCGACTGCTGCTGGAATACTATGTCTGGTTCTCCTGTTCTCACTTGAAGAAAGATGTTGATCATTTGGAGAGGGTTTAGAGAAGAGCCACAGGAATGATTAAAGGATTAGGAAGTCATGTCTTATAGTGAGACACTCAAGGAGCTCTATGAAAGAGATGGTTAAGGGGAAATTTGATCACAGTCTGTAAGTACCTACATGGGAAACAGAAATTTGATAACAAGTGATTCTTCAATCTATCAGAGAAAGGTATAACAAAATCCAGTGGCTGAAAATTGAAGCTAGACAAATTCAGACTACAAATAAGGCATACATTTATGATAATGATAGTAATTAACCATTGGAATAACTTACCAATGATAGTGGTAGATTCTCCGTCGCTGACATTTTGAAATTAAGCCTGGATGTTTCTCTAAAAGATATGATGTAGTTGAACCACAGCTACTGGACTTCAAAAAGGATTAATCCTATGGCTTGTGTTTTACAGGAGGTCAGTCTAAATTATCACAATGGTCCTTTCTGGCTTTAAAATCCATGAATCTATGATTGCTGGGTGTTCTAAATGAAAGGTCCTGAAAAGTATTCCCCCTTTTTTCTGCCAAAGCCTTGGTGTTAAGATTTTTCATGGCACGCTGCAAGGATCATCTGTTTTTCTGGGTTTTTACTGGATATGATGAGGGTGTTGAGTAGGGGTGAGTGTTAGGTGAGGTTTGGCCTCACATCTGCATGGTAGGTCCATTATATTGTCTTTTTATTTATTTTTCAGATTCTGTACCTACACTTTGACTTCTGATTAGAATATGAAATCTTAATAAGTAAGCAGAAAGTAAATCATTATATTTATATCCTGCAAAATCTGGGAGCAGGGAGCAAAATATAGAGTATACATGCCTATGAAAATGCTGGTGGGGAGACACTTTTCCCCATAGCAAATTATGCCCCTACCAAAGTTCATAGTGCTAATAGCAGTGGTATGAACTAGAAAATAAAACTAACTATAAAAAGACCAACCTGTTTTCACTGTTGCAGCAGAGTGAATTTGAAAAATTAGTTCAGCTTTTAAAATTAATTCAGCTTTAATTACTAAGAGACTATACGGATTTTATTTAATAAATGATATGATTTTTTTTGTAACTTAGTAGTGTCCCTTTAAAATCTGCTAAAGGATGAAATCTGTCTCTCCTTGGTGTGGTTTACTGCCCCCTTTACACTAAAATTATTTGATTACATATAAACATAAAAGTATAAAAAGGAAAACTAAATTTACACTAATTTAACTCCTAATTGACTTCAGTGGTTGCTGCTGTATGCTTAGCACTTTTGAAAATTGGAGCATGCATTTAGGAACCTAAAGATGCATTTAGGAGCGTACTTTTACGCACTCGTTTTCCAATATCAGGTGTGTTTTCTTCTGTGTCTCAAAAATTAGTGAGCCATGGTTTCAGGCCATTAATGCACACAACAGCATGTACAAAATGTGCAGGCAACTGCTTGTTTAATCTTCATAACAGTGTATGCCAATTATATAATTGCACACCCAGATATGCCATATTTACATGATATTGGTTTTGCACTTTAGAAAAAGTAATGGTTATTTAATTTAAATGCACGTTTTTCTCCATGAAATTCCTTATTTTAAATATTTAAAAGTATGTGTATATTTTTAAAATCAAATAGACTTGCTCTTAAGCATGTCATTAGCATCAATTTATGATGCTCTGCTCACTGAGCCACAAACTCAAAATATTTCAACAAAGGAGAGAAAAAAACACAATCTTCGTCTCATGCTATAGTAGTTCAAAAGAACAATTTCAGGACTACCAAGGAAAATGAAGATCAATAATCAGATGGAGCCATTACCCTGTAGTAGATTGTGCAAATTATAAATTCTCTTATTAATAAGGCGGATTTTTTTGTTATTTTTGCTGTTGACTTTTTCTTCCCTGGCACATATGGTACTTAAGATTTCATACAGACCCTTGTAAAAAAAAAAAGTGTGAGTCAAAAACCAAGTATTGACTAGATACAGGTATGTAGTCTTTACTGTGAATTTCTTTGCTTTGGTACTGTAGGTCAAAGTCAAATTCTTGGCGTTAGCTAAACATAAAATATGGTTTGTTTTTCAACTACAATTGATTTTTAACATATTCTAAACTTGACTGCTATAAAATTAATAATCGTCTTAAAAATATTTGAGAGGTTTTTTTAAATTTCCATTTGTGCCTTTGATTCAGCAAAAGCCGTTGTTTGGCATTTTAGTCTTGTGTAGTGACTTTGATATGCACTAAAACATTTCAGTTTCAACAAATCATAACTGGTTTGGAAATGCATAGATTTGCAAGGTCATTTGTCAGAGGTCAAGTTTGCAATTACGTAGCAATTTTAAGGTGCAATTGCTTTAGGCATTACCGGACTCCAAAAAGAACTATGCAGTAACTACAGGCTTGAAAAGCTCACCCATAGGATCTTGACCTACAAGTGGAAAGGGATAACTGCAGTGCAACTGAGAAGTCTGCAGATTGAGAGAATTATGTTGACACGATTAGTTTTAGACATTTGGCATTTAATCCTAATCTCTAGATAAAAGAAGCTTTAATACAAGGAAATTACTGAAAACACGGTGAATGACATTTCTGAACGATGTGTGTATTTTCCCTTGCTCTTCCTTGCCTCCTTCAATATAACAAACATCTTTCCTCTAGCCCTGGATGGAAAACAAGTGTCTTTGCAATTGGTGCAAGTGCCATTCCTTGTCTAGCTCACAGCAGGATACCCTCCCCTCAGGGTAATGGAGTTCCTTCACCCAGGGTAACAGATTTCCCTGACTAGAAATGAACAACATATGTGAACTTTGCTGGCCAAGTGAATGGGGACAGTATAGCATATCTCATTTTAAACTCCTGGGTTTCCAATCAAACCAAGGAGGAATAAATTTTAAGAGAGATTAAAAGAGATTCCATAAAACAATCTAAGCACAAAGACAAATCAAAATGTTTCTAAAAGTCTGTATTGTACTGCAGCATGGGAGTAGATTCTTTGCACGAAAATGGTATCTTGTTGAATGCTTGGGGGGTGGGGGGTGTCAAGGAAGAGGAAGCGAGCAAACTTGCTAACTCACTCTATGTTCACTACCTCCCTGCCACTCGCTCCTTGTTCATAGTGCCATTACAGTGAGTGAGTTAGAGGAATTGTTACTGGAGATGGGTGAGAATTAAAGCCTCGCATCTGAACATTCACAACATTTCAGAAGTCAGAGTGTTCAGAGTCTGATAGACTCTTCCTCTAGAAAGAGCCAAATCAAAATGCTGGATCCAAACATCCCAGAATTTGGGGGAGATGAAAAATCCAAATCAGAACGTTACAGCTCAGTATCACCTCAAGTTCTTATGCTGGAAAGTGTCTACACCAATGTCCATGCTGCTTTGTGCAGACTGTGCTCTGATGTTGCAATGAGGCAGTGCCGCAAAGGGAGCTGACATACTTTAGTGCCAGGTACAAAAAATGCTGCTCTCATTTGGCACAAACCTCCCCAGCAACATTAATAATCAAAACCCAATTAACAGACTGGTCAGTTTAAAATGAAAATAATGATCTTCCTTTGCCTTCCTGCTCCCATCCGGATGATCACGAAATATGATCTGTTTTTAATAAATCAATTAGACTCAACAAGCTGCCTTATTTACCAAACAAGGACAATCCAACCAGGCAGTTTTCACCCCTGGTTTCTGATTTGGCCCCAGTTCCTGGGGCCAGGTGCCCCTCCATGAAGCCAATCTCAATTTCTTTCTTCAGCAGGGGACTGGTCTTGATGGTGATCACTGCAGTGCCATGTTTGTTGCACCTGTCTGAGGCAACTAGATAAATTCAATCATCATCAAAGACGGAAGTGAACTGGGCATGCACCTAACAGCAGAATCATTGTAACGTATGAGCTTGGTGGAAACTCGAAATTGTCCAAATTCTAATGGAAGGTTTAATTATTATTAATTAAGGATTTGATTGTTGTTATCCAGCAGAAGCAGCACTGCATAGTTCTGTATCTTTGGTACATACTGAATATAGTCTAGTGCTACAGCCTTTGCAGTACTGAGGTGCCTTGTTTCCCAGACTAGTGGAGACCAAGTGTTTTACTAACTCCTGTTTGGTCCCCAGAGGTAGCATGTTAGCTGCATCGCTTCTGGAACATCCCCGGCAGCCTGTCATGGACCAACCTTGAGTGTGGTCTGCAATTTCCACCTTTCCAACCAGAAATAAAAGTTCCCTTCGTGGCTGAAAACTAATAGGGAGAAATCAGCTCCTGCTATTCTGGCCAACTGCTCTACAGTGTGGCCTTGTCTACAGTACTGGGATAAGTTGACTAAGTTACACTACTCCAGATACGTGAATTATGTAGCTGGAGTTGATGTAGCTTAAGTTGACTGATCACAGCGTCTTCACTATGCTGTGTCGATGGGAGATGCTTTCTGGTCAACTTACCTTACTCTTCTTGGGGAGCTGGAGTACTGGAATCAGCTGGAGAGCACTCTGCCGTTGATTTAGCAGGTCGATCTCCCAGTCTATCCTGATGTGGAGTTGAGAAAAATGAAGAGATGGATATTATCTCACTTACATTCACCTTGACCACCTGCCACTCTAAGCACCAAAAATTATTATTCTCTTATTTCTGAAATAAAAGCCAATGAAAAACAGGAATATTCCCTTCTTTAAAGAAAGCCTTGTTTTAAATCTGTAATTTCAGGAAAACTGTATGAATGGAACCAGCTTTCTTTGTATGTACAATTTTACATATACAGTTCTTTCTTTACCTTTTTTGTGCAAGGGGCAGGTCACTGCTTTTGAACTTCTCTCTCAAGAGCTGGCACTTAAAGTGCAAATGAAGCTAATGACAAGAGACAATATTTTAATGTTAATTAGATATTTCATGTGTCTTAGTTCATCAGAGCAATGTTGCTCTTTTATGTATTACATGAAAGCCGAGCTTTAGCTTGGAGGAAAACAGGGAACACAGTCAGTTACAGAAAAAGTATTCTCAGTTTTGTAATTATTAAAATTATTGTTACATTTAGGAAACCCGAGAAACTGTGAAAGGAGGATGTTTAATAATAATAACACAGCTACTGCACTATAGGAGGCCCCAGCAAAGCCTTTACATCTTCTTCTCCTGCCTCCAAGAGCTGGAATTATAAAATCTGCAGTCTCCAATGATATTGGTAAGCACAGGAAACCTGGTTTTCATACAGTTTAAATCAATATGATGCAGGCAGGGTGCCTTTCACCTAGCTAGCTTTTTTTCCCCCTAATTTCATCATTTTAAGAGTTTTGTTAAACCGGTGCCATTGGCTAAAAATAATGTATACCGCAGCAAAATATCCCAGTAATGCTGCTCACCACAGCTAGGCACATAATGAACATTTTCTGTGGATGCAGTCACTTTTAATGAGTTTATTGTGGGCCTGTTTGTGCCCCTTTTGTATCCTTTCCCTGAATATTCAAAGAATCATTTTTCATTGGTGGAAATATTTGCAGGAAACAAATTTCAGAGTTGGACATGTATTTGAAGAAAATGAAAAACAAGGCGCTGTTCTTGCAACAAGTTCCTTGTAGACAGACCCTTGCACGTGCATGAACCATGGAGTCTACCCAAGGAGGCATTTATTGAAGGGCTAGAGCCTTACCTCTCATACATAAGAATTTGTATCTGCAGTGCAAGTACACTTGTCCAGTCAGGGAACCTTTAAAAAATGTGAATGATCTAACTGGCTGTAACTAAACCACACGCCTGAATTTCAAGTATCCACAATTAATCTATTCAGCAAAAATAAATAATTAAAAAGGGTATTTGTTGAATAAATTGGAATGACAGAAACAATTCCAGGAAATCAAGATCTGCTCATGCATATTCCAGAACCAGAAATGGGATTGTATTATATAGGAATTAGGTAATATCTCTTTAACTACTTTGGGAACCCTCTGGTGGGGCTCTCTGTTTTTTATTACAGAAGCCAACAGAACCTGACGGAGCAACTCTGAACTGTTGTGTGTGTGTGTGTGTATAAAACTGGGCCTTGTATGTTTATATATAATTGGTAAACATGATTATTTTGAATTTAACTGTGTCTGTGTCTGTCAAGGTTTTTTCCCCACTTTGAACTTTAGCGTCCAAAAAGTGGGGACCTGCATGATCACTTTTAAGCTTAATTACCAGCTTAAATTTGGTACCCTGCCACCAGCCAAAATATAGTGTTTGGCACACTTCCTGTTCCCCCAAAACCTTCCCTGGGGAACCCAATACCCAAACCCCTTGGATCTGAACACAAGGAGAAATTAGCTTTTTCCCCCCCAGACTTTCCCCTCCCTGGGTTATCCTGAGAGGCTACACTGATCCAAACTCCTTGGATCTTAAAACAAAGAGGAATTAACCTTCCCCCCTCCCTTTCCCCCCACCAATCCCTGGTGAGTTCAGACCCAATCCCCTTGGGTCTTAAAACAAGGAAAAAAATCAATCAGGTTCTTAAAAAAGAAAGCTTTTAATTAAAGAAAGAAAAAGTAAAAATTATCTCTGTAAAATCAGGATGGAAAATGTTTTACAGATTATTCAGATTCATATAGCCTAGAGTGACCTCCCCTTCCCCTTAGCCTGAGATTCAAAGTTACAGCAAACAGAGGTAAAAATCCTTCCAGCAAAAGGGAAAAACATTCACAAGTTGAAAGAAAACTAACATAAGACTTATCCGCCTTGCCTGGCTACTTACAAGTTTGAAACATGAAAGACTGATTCAGAAAGATTTGGAGAGTTTAGTTGTACGTCTGGTCCCTCTTTTTCCCAAGAGCGAACAACGAACAAAACAAACAGCACAAACAAAGACTTCCCTCCACCAAGATTTGAAAGTATCTTGTCCCCCCATTGGTCCTCTGGTCAGGTGTCAGTCAGGTTTACTGAGCTTCTTAACCCTTTACATGTAAAAGAGACATTAATCCTTACTTATCTGTTTATGACAGTGTCATTTCCCCATGTTCTTAATGTAGAGAGCAAAGACACAATAGAGACTAAATGCATCAAATAAATTATTTGTTGCTGAGATCATCATTGCTTTCATTTTCACGGTATTACACAGCATAATAATATATCATCAAGGGGAATCATTTTTAACTACAAATTTTAGTATTAAATATTGGAGTTGAAATGGGAAGATTTCTTAATTATGCAAACTCAAAAATAATATATAACATTAGCAGAGAATATTTCATATAAATTAGAGGGCAAAAGATTAAATGAGAAGTTCAGGGCCACAAAGGCTGCTTATGCTGTACTGAATTCAGAAGAGGTTCAATTCCTGTCACCACCACTCTGACTGGGAGGCTCAGTTGGTAGGCTCCCCACTGGCTGAGGTTTGAAGTGAGTCTGACACTTCAAGTAAAGAAAAGCTGGTAAGTGAGAAAGATCTTGCAGCATGTAATCAGGCCATCCACATTGCAGAATCAATGGGTAGCACTGGCATTATCTCCAGAATGCCCTGTGTTTCATTTTCCATCCCTAGACATATATTAGCATCAGAGACGAAACACGACAGTGATGCCAGGATGAGGGGTTTTTTTAAATAAAAATGAAACAACATTCTCTCTCTCTCTCTCTCTCTCTCTCTCACACACACACACACACACATCTCTCTCTCTCTCTCACACACACACACACACTATCTCTCTCTCTCTCACACACACACACACACACACACACTATCTCTCTCTCTCTCTCTCACACACACACACACACACACACACACACACCCTTGTTCTACAGTTGTTTGGGTGTTCACTTTAGGAATGAAACTTGGGTGTGGTTCAGTAATAATTGCAAATGTTCTACCTGATAAAAAGCTGTTTGCTTTTCTATTGCTTGCTTTTTGCCTTTAAATCCATGGTTTCTGCCCTTTTGGGACATGCAGTGGACAAATCAAATACACTGATAGAAGAGTATAAGTACTTCAAGTTATATTTAACTAAAATAAACAGGCAGATCCAGACAGTTCTGCTCTGCTATAAAAAGGCTGCATATGCTCAATGCAGGTTTTCTTAAGGTGAGGGACAGAGCTTAGGAAGCTCTGAGGCAGCTAGATTTGCCCATATGGGAAGGCGGTCTTTCACTGATGATTTTGCAGACAGAAATTGCCCATCTGCACTGTTTGCAGGTGTTTTGAATGATTATATTATTAGCTCTGTCTGTTCAACTTTGCTTTTTTATAGTGGCTTTAGTATTGCAGTAAATAAAAAAGGGAAATATATAAGCAGCCATCTGGTTCCCAATTTTTGACTAGTGCTTTTTGTCAAGAAAGAGAAAAGAATTCTCAGATATTATTTCCTAGTTCTAAAACACTAGCAAATGACTAGAACAAATCTCCAAATTCTGATCTGCATATAAAATGAGTGCAGAAATTTTCATCTCATTTATTTTTGTGTGATTTAACTTGCTCTGATTAATCTATTTAAATATATTCTCCTGGGTTCTTCTCTCATATATATTGGTATGAGATCAATGGAGTTCTGTATTTACATCAGTGTATCTGAGAGCAGAATCTGCGCCAGTTTAAATTAGAGTGAAACAAATTAAAGTGAAAGTAATCATTGCTAAGCCATTTTCTATGTTTCTAAATGTGCAGTGACAGCTGGAAAGTTGTCCTTTCCTGCAGAATCTTGCAGGGATGATTTGCAATTCCCGTGGAAATCTTTTACAATGCAATGGTGATGAAACTTTGCAAAATCTAGGAATGGGCAGTAATTTGTTAGCCATCTCAGCAATAAGTCCTTGATTTTTTGGATTGCAGTTGAGTTTCACTCAGTAGAATATTTGATTGTTAGTGATATGTTTTCAGTTAAATGTTTCATTATAGAGGACAAAGGCATCTTGACACTGCTCTCTGGCAATTGTCAGTGTTATGGAAACATCATACTTGTAGATCTGCGTGCACTTATATTTATACAGAGCTGATGAGACCAGTGGGGAGAGGGGAGGCCATTGTACTGGGGTCCCAACTTAGGGTCCCCCCAAAAAACATCTGTAGCTTCTGTGTAAATAACATGCAATGGGAAGGGAGAGCAGTAAATACCATGTATCACAGGCCTAACTTCTCTCAACGGGCCAGCATTTAGCCGGTATCAGAATATCTTTTTCTACAGATTCTTTCAAAGTGGAGTTTTGGGTCATGTGACCCTTTAATGCTATTTATCTTTTCATGGAATCAGTCATATGTAGCAAGAGAGAGATTTATTTGGGTACCTGAACACACCAGTAGAGCTTCTTTGTGGAGATGGGAACTAAACCTCACAATTCTGTTCCCAGTCCAAGTATACCTAATGTTCAGAGGTGTTTGGACCTGTTCTTTCACTTTTACCCATCTTTTGGTCTTTATTGAAGGTATCATAGAAAGAAAACAGTATTACTGTATGTACAAACCAGTGGAGACTTGCACTCAGGCAGAGCCCTGTTGATTTCAATGAAGTTCTACGGCGGCATAAGGATCCTCACACACAGATCCAATTGCAAGACTGACATTGTTATGTGTGCAAAGTTTGGTTGAATGTTCTGCCATCGTTACTCATGTTGGGAGCTACCTTACCCCACACGTAATTCCACTGAAGTGAGTGGGACTGTTTACATGGTAAGATAATACCCAATGGGTAGCAGAATTGGTCTCAGCAGTAGTAATAGGAGAGTAAGGTAATTTGCATTGAGCTAGATTCTGTCACCCATAGTCTCCTTTGAATATCTTACGTTGTTATTGATGTTATTTATTATTTGTATTGCTGTAGATCCTAGGTGCAGTTTTTCAGCTAAAATTTTTATGGTGAAGAATGCAGATTTGACAACAACAAATTGTTTATATAAAAACAAATTCTGAAAAGGTCAAAATGTTTCTTTTTGACATTTTCTAAATGAAATGCTTCAATTTTTTTATTTGAAACAGATTTTCATTTAGAAACTTCATTCAATTTCATTTTTCAAATGCAAAAAATGTTTCAAAAGGCTTGAAATAAAAATGAAACATTTTGTTTTTGGTCAAATGAAACAAAATTTATATTGACTTTTCAGTTTGCCCCCAAAATTGAAAACATTTGTTGTCTCTTTGACCCCAAATGATTTTTTTCCCATCTTTTGGACTTGCCAATTAATCAAGAAGTCTATTATTTGCATAGCTCACTCTGGTCATGGAGCAGGGCCTCAGTGTGCAAGGTGCTATATAAATACTGGACAAAAAGTCGGCCCTTGCCCCAGAGAACTTACAATCAAGAATATGGTAAGATACAATGCATGGATACAGACAGATAAAAGAGTACAAGGAAACAATGAACCTAGCTATTGATGAGGGATATTTTTTTTATGGAAAATATAGAGATTTGAAGGATTTTACAGGGAGATTCTCCCAACCATGAAGGGCAGCAGGGGAGAAAGTATAAGGTGCTTCTTTGAAAATGTAACAAGTGCACAATGGAGGCTGGCATCATGGGCTAGTCAGAGGCAAGAGTTGACATCTCGATAGTGGTAACAGGCCATGGAAAGCCCAGAATGCTATGAATAGTTCTCTTGAAATCATTGGGACTACTCACAGAGTAAACATGAACAGGAGTGGCAGAATCTAGTCCAAAGTGAGTGTCCTGCTTACAGGGATAGTAGCATGTTTGACTCCTTTCTGCTCTTTTTGAGTGCAGCCCCTTAAGGTCTTAGGCCTTGAGCCTTTACCTCCTTGGGGTAGAATCCCCAGATTTTTGTTAGTCATTCAAATCATTTGAGAACTATGCAGTGAAAAACAATGGTCTATGGCTCTTGGTCCAAAGATGACAGTCTTCTGACATATGATATCTGCCTCTTGGATCCTGAGATCCTTTTTGCCTTGGTTGCAAACTGTCTCTGACTCCATAGCCTAGTCGATCAGTATAAAATGACTAAAATCTGAAATATGGATTTATTTTTAAGTAATACAAATAATAATGTGGCTTATAATTGTTATTACTGCTCCTTTGGGAATCAGTTGTTACAAGCTCTCAACCCTTTTGTCTCTCCTTTGGGTCTCCAGGCTACATGGCAATTTATAACAATACCAGACCTTGGGCTAAATCAATGTCCTTAGGGTTATGAGAAGTTGCTAAATATCAAAACAAACTCCCAGTGTTCCAGTTCTTTAATTTCACTATGTTTAATTAGCCATTCCAATTAACCTTCCCTTTTGTGTTCCCTCATGTTTAAAGGGTTATATTAAGAGTACTGTAGAATTAAAATCATTTAAAAATGTGCTGAGTATATTTCAAGGAAATCAGAAAGCATCTTACATGGAGCTGGCCTCATTTCAGTTTCACTGGTGACTAGACATTACGGGCAAATTTTAAGAGCTCTGCACCTAAGTTGCAACAACAAAAACTTTACATAGTCATATACAGCCAGACAACCATCGGTGCAAATGGGTAATAGTTTTTACATAGGTTTTATGTGCTTTGTATATGCAATTATATATCTTGCACATCCATGTTTGCAAGCTAAATCTAGGTGAGAATATGTGAATATTTCCCCAGTAGTTATTGGGCAAGCCAGGTCCAGTTTGGAAAACATTTTTGGTGCCCCCTGAGTGGCCAAGTAAAAAAAAACAAAATTCCCTAAAAAACAGAAGGCCAAACACTTGAATGATGTGCAGTGTGCCCTCAGACCCAGAGGTTGAGTTGGTGCCCCCAGAAGCTGGCATCAGGGCAACCTTCCTGATCTCCATCCCTTCCTTGCCCCCAGGCTTACCCTGTAAGCATGTAGACAATATTTAGTTAGTTATCTAGTTAGTTATTCAGTTTATCATGGTGCTAATTAAAAAGTGAACACCAATCAAAGATCACTGTGCTTTATAAGATTCTGTAGCATTTCCCTAAACTTCGAATCAGAAATAACTGTGATATGACAGATGTGTGGCAACAGTTTGTAAATGTTGACTTTTTAGTGGTGGCTGCTATGTGTAGCATGCTTGACAAGTTTCTGTAAATGTCTAAATGGAAAAGATTTAAAATCCCATACAACAGTAATAAGCCACTACAATATATTTGTACACCTACATCTCATGCCAGAGGTAGATAATGTAAGGATGTGTCCTGAATGAAATGGTGTAAGGTGCTGTCTACCTATTTATACAGCTCTATCAATGTAAAAGCAGCAAAGAATCCTGTGGCACCTTATAGACTAACAGATGTTTTGGAGCATGAGCTTTCGCGGGTGAATACCCACTTCGTCAGATGCATGTAGTGGAAATTTCCAGGGGCAGGTATATATATATATGCAGGCAAGCTAGAGATAATGAGGTAGTTCAATCAGGGAGGATGAGGCCCTGTTCTAGCAGTTGAGGTGTGAAAACCAAGGGAGGAGAAACTGGTTTTGTAATTGGCAAGCCATTCACAGTCTTTGTTTAATCCTGAGCTGATGGTGTCAAATTTGCAGATGAACTGAAGCTCAGCAGTTTCTCTTTGAAGTCTGGTCCTCAAGCTTTTTGCTGCAGTATGGCCACCTTAAGGTCTGCTGTAGTGTGGCCAGGGAGGTTGAAGTGTTCTCCTACAGGTTTTTGTATATTGCCATTCCTAATATCTGATTTGTGTCCATTTATCCTTTTCCGTAGCGACTGTCCAGTTTGGCCGATGTACATAGCAGAGGGGCATTGCTGGCATATGATGGCATATATTACATTGGTGGAGGTGCAGGTGAATGAACCGGTGATGGTGTGGCTGATCTGGTTAGGTCCTGTGATGGTATCGCTGGTGTAGATATGTGGGCAGAGTTGGCATCGAGGTTTGTTGCATGGATTGGTTCCTGAGCTAGAGTTACTATGGTGCAGTGTGCAGTTGCTGGTGAGAATATGTTTCAGGTTGGCAGGTTGCCTGTGGGCAGGGACTGGCCTGCCACCCAAGGCCTGTGAAAGTGTGGGATCATTGTCCAGGATGGGTTGTTTAGATACTATCAATGTAGTATCTAAACACCTTCCACGTATTTGTGGGTCTATCCCAGTAACACCCCTGTGAGGTAGGGAAGTACTATTATGCTCATTTTAGAGATGGCGAACTCAGGCGCAGTAAGGCTGTAAGCGATCTTTCCTCCTAACCCTATGTCAAAAGAGCCATTTTACAGTTTTATTTTACAGTTTTTACTCATCCAAGGATCTGTATGTTTCAGGATTGAAATAGGATGACATGATACTGTCAGTGTCACTCTTTCTTAATTTGTCATGAGCAGGTATCTTTCTAATGATGTCTTGTGCTTTTTTTTTAGGTAAATTTGGTCCATCAGGGAGTTTCTTTAATTCGCCTTTTCTTTGCTCTTAGGCTATAAAGGAAAAACAAAAGGGATGTTTATTTTAGTTGAAGCTGTGATATGAGAGGCTTTTACTTAGGAAATCTGTTGGAGTCTGTCTTTGTTTTCTAAGATAATGCCAGTTAAAAATATATTATGTTTTGTGTTAACCTGTTTGATGGCATAAATTCAACAAAGACATTGTCTAGTGTGCTCACTGTATAAGTCTTATAAGTTAAAAAAAAACCTCCCTAAGAAAGGCAAAAATCCTTTTCCTCCTCCCCCCTCCTCTGCTTTTCATTGGTAACAGGGAAGTTCAGTTCCAAGGCATGTGATTGTAATATAATCAAATAACCTGCTGGTGTCTCATAAAGAAGTACTGGTTGTTTAAATGACTATTCATAACAGACTTAGATGTTCTGTAGCTGGCAATGGTTTAAGAATCAGATAACATCAAATCAGTGAGCGTAAGAGCTTAAGCCCCTTTGAAAATGTACCAAGACCAAAGATGACAGCATTACTGATGACTGACTAGTTGGGAAGAGACAAAAACAATGACTATATTTAGGATTTTCATCAAGCTTAAAGACGAATCTGTAGAGGGGAGCAGTAGTACAGGCATGTGATAGACACCATAGACATTACAACTATTCAGAAATGAAAGTGATATAGGCCATTTTGTATTTCTAGTTTAAGTTTTATACCATTTAATCTCCAGTAATGGAGAATCCACACTAAGAGAGAAATGTTCAAATATATATTATTCTCTAAGAATCTCATGATGCTCCCAGGCATAAGAATATGCCTAGAAGGTGAGAAATATCTATTAAGCACATAGTCATTTTTTTCTTTACATTGATCTTATTGTCACCTGCTTATTGATATTCAAGTTTCAACACAAGAAAAGTGGAAATCCAAAGAGACTAAACAATCCACTTCAGTGAGTGAACAGAAAAGAGAAGACAAGTAGAGGATAAGAAGCTATAAACCTAAAGAAGAACAAAAGGAGCAAGTAGAATTTAGGATACGGATTAAAAGGACTGAGACAGTTTTAAAGAACATTTTCTTAGATTTTGACCAGAACACCAAACAACTTCTAAAGGAAAGAATACATGAGATCTTGAGCTTTGAAATAACAAAGACAGAGCACAATGCTCTCTTTGCACTGCACGTTGATGTGAGTTATTAACAAAATGATAGAGTGCATTTTGTAAAAAAATAAAAGTGAAGATATAGTTTAACCTATTTTTAGTTTTGGCTGTTTGACTATCACTGCAAAACTTTCACCTCAAAATCTGAGACCGGAAGAATGATGGTAGGTGGGAAACTGAGATTAACAATCAGCCAGATGATGTAGACAAATGATTCATCTCTGCATTACTCCAGGTTTATGCTGATGTAATTTCACTTTCAATAGAATTATACCATCCTAAACCTGAAGTAACACAGTGATGCATCAGATTCCAGGTCCCAATGCGTCTCAGAGTGGATTCTCCTAAAATGTTGGTGGATCTCATTAGAAATGTTTCCCTTTCCTGTGGCAGGTTTATAAAGAGATTTTATTTTTAATACAATATTATCCTGAGTGATATGAAGACAGCTTTGAATGTCTTATTAAATATTCAATGTAACATTTTTATCAATTTCCCTCCTGTCTTCTAGGTTTAGGACCCAATTGTGCTGCCATTGAAGTCACTATGAGCTTTCAATTACTCCCATCAGTCAGAATCAGTAGTATTTTATAGTAGGTGAGGCTATTGGGATGATCTTTCATCTTAAGAACCACACATAGTTATGAGAACATTCCACTGATCCTCTCTTGGTGATGCCAAGAAGGCTTTTGATTTTGTTGAGTGACTTTGAATCAAACTCTGTCAACTTGTTCAAGATCTTGTATGATTCACCCCTTTGTCAGATGCATATAGAAGAAATTATATTGTCTCCTGAATAAAGAAGAGGAGCCAAGCAGAAAACTGTCAGGCTGCAATTATTTTTCAACGTGGTTGTCAACATTTTCTAAAATTTAATATTAATATTATATTTTTTTCATCAAAATTACCAATTTTTACAAACAATGGATAAAAAAATGAAACATCCCCAATTTTGTTCTCTAATTTTTCAGTCAGCTCTACTCCTCAATTTCTTCCTAAAACTTCCTGCTTGTGTCTATCAAATTCTTCTAGGAAAAAAAAAACATGGACACAAATACACACACACACAGTGTCAGATCTAATAGATTAGCCCTGTACAATGAATAAAATATGAGCAATGACTCCAAATATGGTGGTACTGCACCAAGCTGATAAAGGAAGTGCCTTTTGTACCTTTATACAACCCTTTCTTGCTGGAATTCCCACTCCCCACAAGAGATGCTAATGCTTTAACTTGATTCCAAGGAGTAATCTCAGAAAGCAATACTTCTGGGAATAACATAACAGCACTGCAGGACAGTCTGCATTATGGAGTAAAATACATGTACATCTCTGGCTATGATAATTTTTCATTATAAAATAGTATTTTAAAAACCCATTTAGTAGCCACTACATTTTGCTAAACTCCTACTGAGCTAACTCTTAAGTTCCACATGTGGGGTGGCTAAGAATCAGTTCTTCAAATGACAATATCTGACATTTGTATGTGACACTAATCTTTGAAGATCCATCATTAGCTCTTATCAGCAAAGGTGTATTCTGAAATCAGACCTTTGTCACTGAGAGTGTGACATAAAGCAAACTAAAGATTCCTTTGCTCCAGGCTTCTGGATGCTTTGGATTAAGTTCATTGCTAATTAGACACAATTGTGAAGCACAATTATTTATGACCCTTCAATGGGCTGAATTCATGAGAGGGATAACGAGTATATATTTTTCTTTTGCGGAATTTTAATGAAGAAATGGCATTGCTTTTCATTATTTATCCATTTTTAAATTGTAATAATTCTACTGGCAAATACCAAATTTATGTATATTTTAGAGAAAAGCAGCACATGTGTAAATAATAGCATAGTTCAGAACGTATGAAGTGCTGTTTTTCTAGAAGTGTAGAAATTTGATAATTCTCAATATTACTTTTCAGTAAAATTTGAAATTAGTACATAATAAATAAGAATGACATTTAATTCATTAAAATCCTATTTTAATAAATTTGGTTCAGAGATCCTCCCAAATAAGATGGTTTTGTGATGCTGTTCTTTTACTTTTTGACACTGCTTCTCCTTACATGCAGCTTTTATCCCAAACATATTTTAAATCACATTAATCTCTTAGTTACACTTTTAGAAACATTTTCATTAATTTGAGATGCCATAATAAGATGTATATAGCACTCACACAGTGATCTGTATTCTCACTTATACTAAAGCCCCTTTTTACTGCTCTGACCTTGACTATTTGGACCGTAAAGTGGGCACAAGTTGTGCTTGCAAGCACTTTTAGGCCTCTTTACACTCTCAAAGTGGCACAACAGGGCCCTAGTGTAAATCAGAATTGTGACCATGAAGATGAAAGTACAAGTGCAGGGCTAAGCTGTGCAATCCTTATACTGAATACTCACCCCCAGGAATAGCTCTAAGTGAAGTCAGTGCATAACTGATGCACAGCAGGCTATCCCTTGAGGAGTAAGGGGCACTTAACATATGTAAGGGTGGCAAAATGGAGCCAATGAAAGTGCTCAACAACGTGAATTAGGGTTGTACATTTTATCCGTGATAGGTTTTAATCTGCACACAAAAAAAATAAGTAACACAATAGTCAACCGAAACTCATAAATAATACATGAAAAAAATGAAAGCCAATAGTAAAATAAAGGAAAGTATAAGTTGAGAGTGAGTCTGGTGCATCTTTACACAGAATAGTGATAACTGTGGTAACTGTACAGTTATACACTATGTCAAAGTTAGACTCAGGACTCACAGTTTGTCAGACCACTCTGTTTTATTAGCACAGCGCTCTGCTAATAACACCCAGATAATGTGAGTGGCCATGCAAGACCGAAACAGTCTTATTTATACAGATAAAAGAGCGGGAATTAGACAAAGGGACAAAGAAACCAAAACAGTAAAATTCACCTGGGACACAGCATGCATATCCTACTTCCTTACTATTATTGATCTAAGGCTAATACTTCACCAATTGCCCTTAAACGGTGCAATTGTTCTATGTTAATGTCTGTATTCCTGACACCTGGATTGCAGCATTCCAACAATTTTGCTTAAAGGTACAGACAGCATTTCTTTAATACTTTCTATTTTCACAATATAATTCATTCTACTTTCACAACTAGATCCAGTCCTCCAATCCTAACTCACACTTTCAAGTTTGCCCACTGATGTCTGTTAAGTCACTTGTCTTATACGAAAGGACTACTTAAATGAGTAACGGTCACTGGACTGGATTCACTGTCCTCAGTACTGTGTGGATTTCAGGTCAATTTTGAGTCAGTCTTCATATGATCCAAGAAATTTAACATAAACTGTTATATACTCTGATAGTTCATGTTGCATTTTATGAATTAATCTTCAAAAAGATGCAGCTTCAACTATGGTTAGGAACTGGAGTTGCATTTGTACAGCATCTTTGAACTTGTTAGAACTGTGACTTTTGGCAAGCTTTGAACCCCGATAGAATGGAGAATATTAAAGTCCCACAAAATCTACTAATTGTGCATTTTGGGATAAGTAGAAGTTACAGAAGATGTAAATTATAATGTATATTTTGACCCAGGACAATGAAACCTTGAGGCATGACCAAAATGAGTTAAGCTCACTTCAGAATGTTGTTGTTATTGCTGCAGTACAATAACAGATCTGTTATCAAAACTTTATCACCTGGTGATATATGTGATCATTAGATAGGAATACTTGCTCACATTATAACCAAGAATCAGAGACCCTGATAAATCTCACAGAGTTTAAGATTAATACAGAAGAAATTTAATTTGTTAGTCATGACTTGTTTTATTGGTACCCTGCAGTTTGACTGAGACTGGGAAATGGAGAGAGAGAATACACAGTTTGCCAATAGACAGAGGGAAAAAATACCTGGTTTTAGTACCTTAGAACAATTGTTTTATGGGAAATTTCTGTGAAGATACATCAAAATCAGGGAAAGGTTGACTGAATTGCAAACAAAGCTCATTCTGTCAGCATGAGTATGAATTCTATAGCTTTTGTACAACTCTCAATAAGGTCTTCTTCAGAAGACAAATCTGCCAGATTTTTTTCAATAGCCTTAATTGCAATTGAAAGTCTCTGGAGAAATGAGATGACTTTCAGCCCATCCCATGATGAGTTGTTGAATAACCCGATGTGATTTGACATTTGAAATGGGGTTTGTCCGTCCCTAATGTGGGTTTGGGTGAATTTTAATTGAGAGAGGAAAATTAAAACCAGACAAATTGAAAATTCAAAACACCACGTGGCCGTTTATTAACAGGGAGAAAATCATAACTTGGGCTGGGGAGGAGCACTTTTACCAACTAGCAGTACTATTAGAACAAAACATTCACACAACTTGAAGCAATCTATTTACATTCATTAATAAGGAATCAGATAATTCAAAATTAACTGCTCTTTAAAAATCAAGGTAGATACACCAAATTAAACGAACTGTGCACACATTAACCAAATATCATAAAATCCACCAACAATAGCTATTAGTACAACAATTCAACTTTTCATATGCTGTATACACACACTTTATACCAAATAACAACAATATACAGTTCTGCAGAAGAGACTAAGCAAAGCACAGAGTATTCACAGAAAATTAGAAATAAATGTCACGTCCCGAGCTGGCTATATCCAGGGGAGACCCCTGGCTGAAGGGTTGGTTGATCAGGTCCTTCAGTCAGGATGTGGATACTCCTGCAGATTCCGGCACGAGGCATGGTTTTATTCAAAGGCTCTTTTACACTTGTCAAAATCTGATTGGTCCCTAGCTCCTTCACCTTCCAGGTTCTGAGCTGGCGCCCTCTACGTAGATAGAATCTGCACACGGTGCACTAGAAGCTTCTAGAAGCTGCACCCAGCACACCAGCATGGTTTTGCACACAACCCTAATCTGACCGTTTGAACTGAACTACGATTGGTCAGATTGGACCCCTTTGCTCACGGCACGCCGGTATTATGCACACAGCACTAGCCTGACCCCTAGGTGACCAGGCAAAAAGAGTGGGAAAATGCACACGGCACTATTATGTTGCACACCGCACCCTAAGGTAGCACACAGCACCACGGTGTTGCACACGGTACCAGTGTGAGCTTTAGATGACCGACAATTGGCCATACAGACACCATGTTAGAATAGAGGCCTAGGGCTGCAACAGGGTTGATTACCAATAAGATATGGCAACTTTTACTTCTATTCAAGGGTAATTAAATATGGTGAATATCTTTATATCCTCACGCATTTATAATACTTTGTCCTTCTAATGTCACACTTGCAAGTAACAGTGTAGTTTACCAGTGTAGTTTATCGTAAAATCTGTTACAATTACATGTTAAACATGTGGCCTGAAACCTAAGATTTTTTTTCTTCAAAAATATTTACTGAGATTTAGCCACACTTTGCTAATGTGCCAGAGGATCACAATTATTTTAATGACAAAGTCACGCCCTATTGTAGCTATCCTTGTTGCTGGTAGCTAAGATTACCCTTTGTGCTCTGCTTTGTCTTAAATGTAATGTCTCAGTGCTGCAAAGATATATGTGCATACTTAACTTTATGAAATGTGAGTACTTCCTTTGACTTAGTGAGACTGTTTACAAGGCATAAAGTTAAGCATGTGCATAAAGCTTTACAGAATCAGGCCCTAATCTAGTCTGTTTAGAGGGCTCCAGTGGGCATACCTGCACTACTGTCATATGACAATAGATAGCTGAAGCAAAGCATCTGAGGAAGGTAATGGGTTGGCTGGAGCCAGTTAAATTTTTATTACACCTATGGAGCCAAATTTATTCTGAATGGAGCCCTAATTTATTTCAACAAAATGTGTAATGAAGAAATATATTATAGAAGGGGATACAATAAATAGAATGTTACTTTTTTGTAACTTTTGTTAGGATAAAATTTAGTACTGTGCTCCTTTGAAGGATTAAGAAGTAGTGCTATGCACCAATATTTTAAATCACTCTCTATCTCTAAAAATGTATATAGGCCACAGTAGATCATCATCTGATTGTCCCTTGTGTCCATAAACTCTATGGCTCAATAACATGGAAATCTGCATGGGAACTGAAATATATAGATTCTTGCTTTAAAACTAATGGGCCAGATTCTCAACTGGTGTAACTCCTCTATGCCTATTGTCCAGAGATTTAGAGTCCTTTTAAAGACCCAACACTTGTGGCTGAATTTAGAGCAGCCCTGAAGCTGCTCTATATATTTCCAAGGCTAGTACAGATGAAAGAAGACTCTGAGAATTAAGGGAAGTATAAAGGGCTCCTGGTGCCCCTCCCCTTCTTTTGCACTGAGCAGAGAGAATTTGGCCGACTAAATTCAGTATGTGCTTAAAAGTGTAGAAAGCTTATATAGTTCTTTAAAAAGTATTACCATTTGCACAGAACCAATTTGAAGTTTACTCACCTTATTGGTATAGTTGCACTACAGTCTTACACCTACCTTGGTGAATCAAGTACAGTACATTGTTATAGCTTACGGTACATGTGCATATTGGTACTCCATCTGAAAAGCTAGCCTAGCAAACTGCAGAAATTGTTTGAGCTCCGTGAAATAGTGTACTTGGACAACGGTTGAAGGGTTACCGAAATAGTTTATCATTCGTTGACAATATTTATTTAATAGTCATACTGCTCCTTTGCAACACAGAGATGAAAATTGGCAGACCTTTCTGCAGTGCTCTACTGTGCACTTGATAAGGTGAAAAGCTGGTCCTATGATATAGTGAGCCACAATATACTGGAGGGGCCTTTACGGTAATGCCCTTTTGCACTTCTGGCAATGTAAAGGTGCCTTAGATGGGCTGGAAATCACTCCCACTTTACATCCCCTTTGTATTTGACATACAGAATATCTTGTAATCAGTATGACGTTGCAGTTATTTAATCAAATCACATCCCCCAGCCCTCCTGTTTCTGAGATCATCATTGCATAAGCTCTCACTGCCCTTAAAAACATCCTTTTAGCTTTGGTATTTGTCATAAACGGATAGTTAAGGGTTAATGCCTCTTTCACCTGTAAAGGGTTAAGAAGTTCACCTAGCCTAGCTGACACCTGACAGAGGAACCAATGGGGGAACAAGATGTTTCAAAAGGAAGGAGGGAAGTTTTCCTTTGTTTAGAGTCTCAGTTTCAGCCGGAGTGAAAAAGATCAAGGAACCAGCCTCTTATCAGAGTAGTAAGTTTAAGAAAGGGATAAATAGGTTTATGTTTATTTTCTTTGTAACTTGTCTTGGTACCATTAAGGGAATTATCAAGTTTGGGTATTCTTGTGTGTATTAAGATTTTTGCCCAGGGTAACATCCTCTGTGTTTTGAATCTGTTGTCTGTGAGAGTAGCTAGTATGCTGATCTCTCCCAGAGGGTTTTCTTTTACCTTTCTTTTCTTAAATTAAAAGCCTTTTTTCTTAATACCTGATTGATTTTTTCCTTGTTTTTAGATCCAAGGGGGTTGGATCTGGACCCACCAGGAGTTGGTGGGTAAAAGGAGGGGGGAAGGTTAATTTCTCCTTGTTTTAAGATCCAAGGGGTTTGGATCTGTGTTCACCAGGAAATTGGTGAAGTCTCTCAAGACTACTCAGGGAAGAAAAGTAGTGCTTGTGAGTGGTGCCAGCGATACCAGATCTAAGCTGGTAATTAAGCTTAGAAGTGTCCATGCAGGTCCCCACATCTGTACCCAAAGTTCAGAGTGGGGAAGGAACCTTGACAGTATTTTTAACATCTCTGGAGTAAGCTGATTTCAGCACTTCCCCAAGTGTGCTTTCCTGTACGTAACATTTCACACGTGGTCTAAAAACCAATTTTACACTTAATAAAGTTTAACTATTTGATATTTTTCATTTCAAAACTAAATAACAGGCATTTAAGGGAATATTTCTTTTTTAATGACACACATGATACTATTTGAAAAAGCTGAATGACAGCCGCAGTAGCTTTTTCGTTCTTTCACTCCATCAGTGAAGTTTGCTCATATTTACAAGATTTTTGTTCAGATGTTTTACTGTTATCAGTAGAACTAACATCTGCTTCTCCAGGGATTCTCCCATTTACAACAATTGGAATTGCTGTTTTTGAAAACTATTTGAATTAAACTCATTCTTCTCAGATGTGGTTCCACAGTAGCTCTGTGTGTACATATGCAGTTTTCCCTGGTGCTTTTGGCAGAATTGTGAGGGAAAAAAATTGCTTTCAGCTATTAATCCCTCTTGAATCTGATACACAATATGGTATCATAGGATTGTTAGCAGTACAATGACATATACATGTAAAATGTTCAGTGAAATCAGGTCTGATTATACAAATATTTTTAATACAAAATAATTAGAACTTCAGTATTTTCATCCAGAGATCTCAGAAATATCACTCGTCCAATATTACAGCTGACCTGTAATTTCAAAAATTAAGGCATGCAGAGGTTGAGTAAGTTGCCCAAGGTCACACGGAGAGTAAACAGCAGAGTTGGGAAAAGCATACAGGTCTCCAGACTTACAGACTTATAGACCTTTCTTCTGGAGAGGAAAACCCACTGATGTTCATGGCTTGACTTGTTAGCTGTACAAATACTGCTCTGCTTGCTCTATGAAAATCTAAACAGAGCTATTTTTGGTAAAGCATTGAGAAAGCTCAGTGCTATAAAAGGGAAAACTTTTGAACTGGGTGGATTTTTTTTCAGAAAGGGGCTGCCCTGTAACTTATAGGTGAAATTAATCAGAAGACCCACATTGAGACTCTGCAGAGGGAAAGTAGATGCAGCAGTCATAGAAGGGAGCTTTTAGAGCTTCTTCATGCTGTAGAAATGGTCTCTGCAGCAGCCCTGCATAGCCCAGTATGAAAAAGCACAATAGAGGAAGGCTAGTGAGTCCACATCTGCATGGATTCAGTGACCCCAGTGTTCTGTACAACTGGCGTGGTGGAGCAGCAGCTGCTATTCCAGCCAGACTTGCTCAAATGCTTCATGTGGGAAGGATGCATTTTGCCTCCTCATCCTATCCAGACAGAACCCAGTTACTTAGTAGTCATTCAGGAGGGGTCAATTTCACCCTACGTGAATGCATTTTTTTAAATATTTCAGAAATACGTTTGGCAAGGACTGCCCCAAGCCCTGCTATTTCCTGGATCACAAACCCATTTTTGTAAGACATCTGGTATCATGTGGAATATTCCAGATCCTAAAAGCACTTTCAGCAGCCAATGACACTTCATCATATTGTCTCATTATGTTGGACGATGTTTCAATACAAGGCTACAATGCTGTGATGTATCCGTAGCTTACATCACAGTTTTGAAACATCATCATCAGGACTGTGCCTGTGTGTCACAGAGATACAAGGGTGGGATGCTGTGAGTAGAATAATTCACCCTGTTGGACAAAGTCTAACAAGTTAGCAACCTGTTTGTTAAATCAGGTTGTTTCTAAAAACTTAAATACATGATTGCTTTTAGAAATAAATACCTGCAGTTTGAGCTTATGGAAATCTCGACTCAGAAAATCAATATATCCTACTTCCTGATTAGTCACTGGCTTAAAAAAATGAAGAGGGTGGGGACTGGAACGTGGCAGATCCCCAGGTTTAGGTAAGGCAGCCTGAGGAGAGCTCTAACTTGCATGACACTAGGACCACCATTGTCATTCAAGCTAATTGCTCTTTATTTTTGTGGCCCAAGGCTAACTCCCTCTTTGTTGTGCTTTATCAACAAGTTCTGGAAGCAGCAGCCTATTTTCCTTCATCATTTGGCCACAGGAAATTTTGCCAGCCCTTCTATTTTCCTCTTCCATAGAACAAAGTATAAAGGTAGTAATTGTGAAAAGAAAGACATTGTCACCAAGTGGTTCTCAATTATCACATCAACAGCCCTACTCTTCTGTGTAAATTGTCTTTTTAAAAAACATCCTCAAGTGCAAGAATTCTCTTTGGGATTGTTACAGATGAAATCTCTTATTTTCTCTAAAGAATGATGGTCCTTAGGGAATAGAATTGCCACTAGTTGGAAGAAAAGCAAGGTGTTGCAATGTAATGTACATTATGATTTAAACGTGTTGTAGTACTTAAGAGAAATGATAACCAGACACTTTATGTGCTTCATCTTATTCTGAACAATTTTAAGAATTAAGCCACAAGACAAATATCCAAAAGGGAGAAGTGATGTTTGTACATTACAGTGATATCTCTGGACATCATAAATTCGGTTGCAAATATAATTCATTGAAGTGTTTATATTTGTATATGTGTGTGTTTTCAATTGTTCTGAAGTATCTAGGTCAGAATATCAAATGAAATCTTCCTGTAAATCCTATCCAGTCTGTTCAAGATGAATTATCTCTGCCAAATGCAAAAACCAAAATTGTACATTTTGTTCATATTCATAACGTTGATTTAGAGTTGTACAAAATGTCATCTATTGACAATAAGAAACATCTTTTTGATGATAGAAAGATGTATTGAATGTTGAATGCGTAATGCCTTCTATAGTTTGTCTGAAAGGCCCCTCGTAGGATAGTTAGGCCAATTCCTTTTACCTTATACCCTATGTGTAAGTCTACACTGCAATGTAAGCCCAGGGTTAGTGGTAGTTGAGTCCATGGACCTTGGTTTTCAAGCCCAAGATCTGAGCGTCCACACTGCACATTGACCCTGTGTTTAGGATTTATGGACCCAGGCCCCAAACATGGGGTGCCAGCATCAGCGGTGGCTCCAGGCACCAGCGCTTCAAGAGCATGCCTGGGGCAGCAAGCTGTGGGGGCGCTCTGCCGGTCCCTGTGAGGGTGGCAGTCAGGCAGCCTTCAGCAGCTTGCCTGCAAGAGGTCCGCCGGTCCCACAGATTCGGCAGCAATTCGGCGGCGGGTATGCCAAAGCCGCAGGACAAGGGACCTCCCGCAGGCAAGCCGCCGAAGGCAGGCTGCCTGCTGTGCTTGGGGTGGCAAAAAAGCTAGAGCTGCCCCTGGCCAGCATCCACACTGCAGTATGCATACCTAAGGCAAACCACCCTATCCCACTCTTTCTAGCACCCTCCCTAGCTGTGGCTGCTATAGCCCTGGTTCATGGTGCAGTGTCAAAAATTTTGACTGTCCATCCAGCATGTTACAGGAGCACAGCCAGCAGCATGCTTGGTAAAGGACTTTGTCTTGTCAGTGCCCATTACAAATGCAGAAGAAGGTTCACTCTGCTTGCAGCACAGTGGTCAGAACAAAATGGATGGGTTAAATGCTAAGCAGCTGTACTTCAACCAGGGAGATTGCTTCCATTTCCTGGAAGCCAATTGGACAGTTTTGGAATGAAAAGGACAGAGGGCACTCTCCCATGGAATTGTGGGATACTGTTAGACTCTCAGAACCCGATAGCTCCGTGATTGGAGCATTGGTTTGCTTAAACCCAGGGTTGTGAGCTCAATCCTTGAGGGGGCCAGTTAGGAATCTGGGGCAAAATCAGTACTTGGTCCTACTGGTGAAGTCAGGGGGCTGGACTCGATGACCTTTCAGGGTCCCTTTCAGTTCTTTGAGATAGGTATATCTCCATATATTAAGTCTGAGTGGTCCAGGCCTGAGCTGTATCCACACTGCAAAACAATGGATTGTGAACCCTCCATGCCTGCAGGGATTTGGGGCATGGGCCCAAGTTAGACAGAATAGTGTGTAGATGGAGGGGGTGTCCGGGCTTAAGCCAGAGTCTCAGCTGGGCTTACACTGCAGTATAAGTATATCCATTATCCCTTGTGCTTTTCCTCTCAATGCATGATATGATCCGTCGTTGAATACTCCACTGACCTATCTTGCAATGGTTGTTTAATTGTTCTTGCAATTAGAAAGCTTTCTCGTATTCTACCATCTAAACTCATTCTCTTTAATACAACTACACTTCAATTTTATGAACTCTGATTTCATTAACCTCCTCCTGTCTGACTTGCCACTGTATTCCCAGCTTCATAGAAGGCTATTTATTATTTTTTACTTGGTTTTTTATAAAGTTTGGGATGTTCCAAGACATCTATAAAGTCAAAGTGTATACGTGAATCCTAATCCAAGTATTTTTTCTTTAATCCTTGCTTGATGTTCTATATCACTGGAGTGCTCTCAAAAAACAAATATTGGAGACCACATATTGACATCGTGCAAGGAAAGTGCTAACAGAATTTTTTATTCATATCTGCCCCAAAATGTCCTCCACGATAAGTCATCTTCCTTTTCCCCTTCTCTAATAAGCCTCCTCAACAAGGCACAGTCCAAAAGGCACAGCTGTACAGTGTCCCTTTCCACTAAGCCCCAAAGGAAGCAGCACACTTTTCCATTCCCTGCTTCTTTTCCTTCCGACATAATTTAGCCCTTCTGACACCATCAACCTACCCATCAGCCTGGTTGTCTTCTTTTAACTTTTCTTTATTTTTCCATTTTTTTCTTCCTTTCATCTCCCCTATTCATGTTTCTTTTCTTTTGCCTCTTGTTTTCCTTGCCCTTTTATTACATTCTGTCCACTTTCCTGTATCTCTCCACTAGTGCACTCCCTCTCCTTATCCTATCTTTGCCCCTCTTCCATTTGCTGCTTACCCTGCCCCTTGGTGCTCTATCCTCCATCCCTCTAATCTCTCTCTTCTCCCCTCTCCCCCATCTTCCAGTGTCGTGCTCCCTTTGATTCCCACTCCCATCACTGCCTTGGGCTTTTCTTTCACAGGTCACCCCATCTTGTGCTTTGCCACCAATTTCTGTACTCACTTCATTCTGTGTTCACTCAGGTCAGGGGAGAGGTCTCTGCAGGGCACACAATCTCCTTCCTGCACTACCAAGGATGGCATAGAAATCTAAGCTCAATTCAGACAGCTCCCCTCACACTGGCCAGTGCATTCCCCCATCCTCTGTGCATGAACTTCCAGAAGAACAGGGATTTCCTCCCATTGCCCATCTCTTCTGTTGTAGTTGGAACCCAGCTGCCTACGTCGGGATCCATGCAGAGAAGCATTGCTGGTAAAGCTGTCCTGAGGCTTCTCTGCTGAACTGCCTTACTCATAGCACCACTAATGCTCTGCCATTTGGCTCCCTAGCAGTGGAAGATGGTGTCACAACCCCTATGTTCCCTGTTATTTTTCTCACCACTGATTCATTCCCAGTGTGTCACACAAGAGTCCACAATACAATTAAGAAACAACAAATGTTTCTCTCGTTATTTTCTTTCTACTTGCTTTTGTTATCTTTTTTTTTCTCTTAATTTTCTTCTGTCTCTTGTAATAAATGTTGATGGGAAGATAGAACTTGATCCAACAACTCTGTGGGATTCAGGTGCTGTGGGCTGTGATATACAGGAGGTGAGACTAGATGATCTGCTGGCCCCTCCTGTCCTTATTCTTTATTACTTTAAATGACTCTAGATGAATGTGCTGTTGTTATCATGACAAATACCTTCTTTGTACTTTGGTGGGCACCAACTAGGGCAGGTAATCAGTTATCCCTGGGTGCTTCTGAAGCCCCCAAAAGCAGCATTTTTAGTTCATCATTTTAAGGCTCTTATGTGTATTTCATTGTGTTCATTGTCTAGAAGAGTAAAGTCTTTCTCCCCCTCCCCACCCCCCGACACTTGCTCAAATGAGTCTGGGCATGGGATAAATATTGTATCTTACGGAAATCATTTTTGTAGTATTTTTCTGCAGGCGCTAGCAGTTTCTCCATCCTGTTACTACTAATAGCCACATAAAGCCTTATAGTCCAATTTTAGTTAAACCAGACAAATTCACTGAGAGCAGAATTTGGCCCTGTAGCTTAAGATGAAGAAGTAAAGTGGGATGCCATCCATATTCGTGTACAGTGGGGACACGAGTTAATTTGTAGGTTGGTGAGAGAGAGCTTGTGACAATGCACTCCATTTCACATCAAGAGACGTTAACTTGAAATTACTGTTTCCAAGGGAAACACTTATGACTCAAAGCATTAATTTGCATTAACCCACGATAAGGCTATCCTGTAAACTTGAATTATTATTGAAAATAACTCACGTCAACAGTGCCAAGGAAGAATTTAACTAGAAATAGATTTTCTTCTGCACAACCAACATTTTGCATATGACTGGGGCTTTTAGTGGGTCTATACAAGTTGATTTTTTTTAAATGCAAAGAAAGGAAAAAAGATAAATGGTTGATCTGTGCAAAATTCAGCTAGTGTGGTTCATGAAGGAACCTAGTGTTCAACCAGTATTGGGAGGTGAAGGATTCATTTTGGATAGATTTTTACTCCTTGATTTTCCCACTTTTTGTGGTTCACTTGAAATAAAATCTGCGTTCTTGATTTAAGATCAAAACCACATGGTTTCTGATGCACTATAAATCACCACATTGCATCTTTGGGGGAAGACTCAGTTCAAGTTAATTCGATGTTCTGCCTAAGCTTGCCAGGAGTGTTTGTGACTCAGGTTTGTCACTAAGCCTGGACCCGGGCAAATTTCACTCGGGTTTTGTGCTTCCTTGTGAAAGTTTAGCAGATCTCTGGCAAACATGTTCATTGCCATGTGAATGGTCACTTTATAATGATCTAGTATTTGTGTGATTTGTACTATGAGCTGGATTAGCCCCTAAAGTCTACACTAGGGCAGAGTTTGCAACTCGTTTCTAACATCCATTCCATCCCAGTTGTTTTTAGTGCGTATGTGCCACCAACATTTTAAACACTTGGTGATCCAGTAGTGTTCTGAGCAGGTCTAATCAACATGGCACTTTAAAAAACTGGAAGCAACGGATGACCTATCCCTGCTTGGGCTTCTAACATTGCTCATGCTTGTAAAGCTGACCCACTAATGGAAAATCTTAGCAAAATTTCCTTGGTGTAGAAAAGGCTTAAATGTTGTCTTTCTTTCATGAACAACTACTCAAAATGACATCCAAGGAGAGAAATGTCATCTCTGCCTCTCTCACATACACACTCCACCTCTCTAGTATACACTGATAGCTGATACTATGAGGCTTTACAGCTAAGTCATAGGCAAGTGTTTGGAAGAATGTAGGTAGCATACTGTGATACCACAGTAACTAGGGATAAATATATACCTGTGCCGCATACACATCTTTTTTAGATTACATACAGGATGCCTGTGTTTTGACTTGCATATATCTCTATAGCTATAAAAGTCTGATATGTAAAACAGAGGTGATGATATCACATGTGCAAGTGAAAGGCATGAGTAAGGGGAGGGAGTAGAATTCTGCAATTTCCTAGGGGGTTATCCCTATTCCATACAATCTGCCAGCCATGCCCACCATGGGCACCCTGCAGGGTATCTCTCAATTGCTTCTCATGACTAGGGACATTATTTTAGATCCAAACTAATATGTAATTATCTATTTTAGAATGTTTTATTAGAAATTAGGACCCTTTTGTATTTTAACCAAACATATTCATTTCACAGCATGTTAAAATCATTTGCTCTCCCCTAACTGTGTTTATCTTTTTCTCTGTAATATTTTACAGCTGAAGTCCTTTTCTTGGAGAGCTTAAAATATTGTCTTTTGTTTTTAATTGAATATATAGGGATAACAATCTGCCCTTCTCTTTCTTGCTCTTAGAATTCTAAAATGTACCTGTGTTCAAATATTAGGAAATAAAACAAATATAAATTATGCATTTTTCAAGTTAATTTAAAATGCATTATGCACTGCTTTGTTCTCTGGAATTAGTATTATTAAGGGGACAGATCTATATGGATTAATTTTGAGTCAGTTTATTCACTTCTTTGTAATTCAGTGGCAAGAATTTCTGTCCCCAGGCGTCAAATTAAAATTTTTACTGTAAGTAACACATACACAATATGGACCTTTTTGTATTGTTTCTTTGTTTTTCTAGCATACAGTGTATTTACATATTGTATTATTTCACCAAAGTAATCTCTTTCAAAGTAAACAAATAAAACTTTTTTTTTTTTGTAATGATGGTAAAAGAATGCTCCCATTGTCAGAGTGGTACATAATACCAGTCTATTCTTTTCATCAGTATTCAAATTGTATTTAGCTCTGTATTGCCTGACTCCATTCTCACAGCATACCTCCATATCACCTGCACTCCTTTTCCAATATTTTGGGTGATGTGTGAGCTGTTACTTTGTGATTTTTTTTAAAAATGGAGGTATTCAATAATCATTTTACAGTATTGTTTTAGTGTAATAATTCTTTGTGCTTAGATGTTTTAAATCTTTATTTTTCCCTAAACTGAGCAAGAAAATAGTCTGCATTCTTAATTAGGCTTCTTTAAACAAAATATCCTTTCCTATGCACTAATAAAGACTAAGGATCATTTCTCTCTTGTTTAAATAACTGCTTGCTGTAGTATAAAATTGTAAGAGACATGATGCAGATCAAGATGCTGGGTTGAAGTGGAGAAGAGGAACAAGCAGTGCAATAATAAGCAGATTTTAATGATTTACTATAAATCAGCATTTTTGCCCTGTCAGTGAGATTGAAGAGGCAGACAGCTCCTCACATGTCTGCCTAGCAAATGTCTTCCTGATGAATCATGTGCTCTGAATCACTGATCACAACATTCAAACAGCACATCCAAATAATGAGGAAAACATATACACAGCATTCTTATGGCTAGTCTAAAACTGCAGGAATACGTGGTTTTAGTGGTGTGATATTTAAACCCTTACATTGTCTGTTCAACAGCGGGTAATGTAAGTGTATATTACAGGTTAACTAGTGATACCCTAGCAAGCTATGCCTCTACTCATTAACTCTAGGATGAAAATCTAATCTTTAAATATTCTAGAGGGAAAAAAAGAAGGCAAACTGGAATTTAAGATGATGTATATTTCAAGTATCTAGTGACAAGAAAATATGTATCAACTAGTTAGTTCCTTGGTGAAGAGTTATTTGTGTCACGTAAAACCTAACAAGCTATTGTTGTATATGCGGTGTACATCAGATAACCACTGTTAGTAACATCAATTGGTCAGCAACAGAATAAAAGTATTATGGAAAACATTATGCATTGCACTGCATAATGTACAGTAGTCATCCTTACAAACTTGTCATTTGCCTTAGAGGACTAAATAATTTTCACCCCAGTGTAGCAAATAATGCAGGTGGTGATGTAACCATATCTATTTAGCTATTTTATCATATCTATTTTAAAGGTGGCTACTGTATAGTAACACGTCTGTAACACTGTAGGGCTGAAAGGGATAGGAAGTGACAACATCAGGAAAGTGCTGGTAGATTTAATGAATGGGCTATGGAATGGACTCCCAGTTTAGGAGTCCATGTTACCTTTGGGACATAAACACAACTCTCATTAGCAATAACAGGAGTTGCATGTGTCACACAAACCTTCCCTTAATAATAATGGAAATTGACCCAGCTCACCCCTCCTCTTACTCCGCCCCCCTCCCAAGTTCTTAAAGGTTGATAATTTGCATGTCAATAACTCCTGTGATAATTAAACAAACCTGGCAGTTCCAGCCTATAAAACATGCATAGAAGCTGTCGCATGAAAACTAAGCTAGTTCCTAGTCAAGGATAAGACCATTTGCAGGTCAGTTTGGAGGAACCCATGCTGCAGTCAACTGTACGTGGCTGTTTGTGGATAAAATGAGGAGTTCATCTTCCAGCACACTCTATCTTTTAACCTTTTATTAGCACCAGCATCCATAGAGAAAATAAATTATGATGCAAATAATTGTCGTAGTTTGTGCCTCACACTTAGTGATTGTTTTGAAGGATTATTGAAGGTTTGGTAGTGGTGATTTTCGAAAGATGGTAACTTCTAATTCCTAGTTTTGCAGACTGTAACTTTTGCATTTACTGCAGATTTCTGTACTACTCTAAATGCAATGTATATATTTAGTTTAGAATTTGTTAGCATTGTCTGGGTATGTTATGCCAGCAGTTCAGTTTATCCTCATGAAGACTTAGTAAAATGGACTTCTTACGGATCCTGGAGAAAAGTTGACACTAGAAATCCACTCACTCTTTTTCCTTCTGCCCACATGCTTGTGCCCTGCTCTGAATTTTGTCAACTATCATTTTTGCAGAATGCTAGTGCCCATTGTTTGTGAAAGCCAATGGCCTCATCTTTTTGTTTTGCATGCAAGGAAAAAAATAATAATGGGTTTTTAAAACAATAAAATGACAATGTGTTTTAAACACAACCATGTCAGGCTTAAAGTGTATTTTCAAAAGCATATCCACTTGTTTAATTTGAAGAAGAACATACTTAATTTCATGGTCATTTGGTTAAAGCAGTTATTTTTATTAATGTGTTATTGAGCTAGGAGCTGAGGGGACTGGTCAGTTTGCTTCTGTATAACTCACCAGCTTGGAGAATTAAACCTAAAAATACAAAAAGGAAAATGCATATCTGCTATTTAGGCATCGCAATGGTATATTTGAGCTTTGTTTTTATTTTATTCAAAGTAAAGGAGGGAAAAGATGCTCAGACTGCTTATTTCTGCAGAAAAAAATCTGCAAATGAACTGTTCTGTTAGCACAAACATAGGAAAGTCTTTAGAACCTCTCTCTTCAAAAGCATAATTAGGTATTTATTTCAGACATACTAACATCTTTGCAGTAGCTAATAAGATGCAGCCCATTTGAATATTAATATAATAAATGATTAAATTAAACAGCAAGATTCAGACTCAGAAATAGCCTTTATAGGTCCCAGGGGGTCACTAAAACTGTATTCCATTTCTTCCTACAGTTAACATAGTACAAGAGACATGAATGCGTAAAGCAATATTTGTCTTATGAAACATGGAGTTTTATATTGTGCTATTCAGTTTTATTACTCCACAGTTTGAAGCTGTGGCCTGTGATGAAGTCACCATGCTGGGACCCAACAGCAACTCTTCCTGTTTTGGTGCTTTTTTGGCATCAAAGTGATGCATCGTTCCCTTGGCAGAGGCAAAGCTGATGGCAGACTACATATAAATAGGTTAACAATTTTGGCACATGATAAACTAATAAAAAAAAGTTGTCGTAAAGTAAATGGACTAGGAATTTTTCATCTGTACATTACAATGTATTTATTATTAATAATATGTACCAAATGATGTGCAGAATTAATATCAACAGCACTAGGATGATAGGTTGAACTTATTTTTTCCCCTACACATGAGATAAAAGAAAAATAGGCAAAGTAGGCAATTATAATTGGCCATTATTCCAATAAAGGTGTTTCTCATCTCAAATTAGTCCATGAAAACTGCACACTATTGAAATCCCATGAACCTGAGAGGTGTTAATAAACATCTGGTCATGGTTTTTGCTTAATTAGCATTCCTTAGTTTGGACTGAAGTCTGTTTATGTAAAACAAAACACACACGGCTTAGATTTTGTTGTGTGAGCACGGCCCTTCAGCAATCCAAACCAGCTTCTTGTAAATGCTTGGTGGGAGAATTAGATTTTTAAGTCTTATCATTTGTCAACACAGCAAAATAAAAGGAAAGTTTTTTGGATTTGTCTGCTTCTGTTTATGTTATAGGACTTGTGTCACCTCAATAATAGCTGTAAAAATCTGTAGTTTTTGAGAAAAAGTTACCATTTTTAAATGCAAAAAGAAATTGCAAGCTTATTAGCCTACAGGTTACTGAAAATGCCATTTTATTATTCCTAACAGCCAAAATCTTGCAGTCCTATCTCTCCACGGAACAGCATTGGCAGGAAGGTAATGGATAAACATGCAACTGAGCTTGCAAGACTGTACTGTCTAAATTAGATAAAAGAAAAGTAGGAAGAAAACTCAAAGATAAGTGGTACAAAGTAAATCAAAACAAATCATCTTACCAAACTTTATTCACATCTGATACCATTTTTAGAAATTAAGGTCAATTTTGTGGAACTAACAGGGAGTTATACCTATATATCTTGGACACCATGACAATGCTAGAGAGGAAGATTTATACACTATGGTTGCAGATGCAGAAGAAAGATATGAGAGATCAAATGGAAGTGCATGATAACAAATGAAAAATGGTCCCCACAGCCCATAAATTAATTGAGAAAAGAAGGTTGTCATTATTTGAACATGCTTTAAAATAAGGTATGGGGTCCAGATGGCAGAGAATAGATAGGCCAACAAAGTTTGAGTAATTGATGACTTAAAAATAAAACAAGATCTTAAAGAAATGAATCACATTGGGAGAGTAAGAGGAGGAATATTAGATGAAAAAGCACAAAAATTCCTAGAAACTTCAGAGCAAAATCAAAGAATAGGAAAACAGACACATCTTCCATAAAGGAGCTAAATAAATGTAAGTAATAAATATTTCAGTCAGCAATTGCATTTCCATTACGGCCACTTTTCTTTTGTGATTTCATTAACCTATTCAGCCTTATTATTTTATTTTATTATTTTATTTTATTGTTTTGGTAGCCTACAATTTCCAGGGAATATGTCAAAAGAAATTAACAAAAGCTGTGCCATAAAAATCACAATTAGAGTGTCTGCTGCCATTACTGTTGTTAGTGCATAATGTCACTCAAAAGAGTCCTCCTTTGGTAAACAGCCGCATGGTTCCTACCTCGTCTGAAGTTATAATATATTTCTAGCAAAATTGCTTGCTGCCTAGGTCTAAAACTGATCCCTTCTTTGCTATATTTGCAGGTTAACAGGATCATGCATGTCACTGAGGAAATGACGACACTCACACAATTTTTATTCCACTTTGTTTATTATTATTGTTAGTACACAAACTGAGACAAGATGTCTAACTGGAGTGCTTGTCTTTAAACAATACTTTCGTGCTACATAATGGCAGGTGATCACCAAGTAAACTATGAATCATTTTATTTTGTAGCTCAACCACTGCCTTCTGGAATTTCATCCATCTACTAGAAATAGAGGAAATGGAAACAACTGTGTGTGTGTGTGTGTGTGTGTGTGTGTATTTCATATTTATCACTTTTCAGTACATTAGTGCATTTACTGACTTTGGAAGGCTCTCATCCAAACACAGCTCCATGTGAATGCACTGTATACAAGCCAAGAAAGAACGGCTCCAGGCTGATAGAAACCTCAGAAGTATGCTACATCATACAACTCAACTGTTCCTCATTAGAACACTACTCATTTCTTTCTGTTTTTCCCCCTCTACTTTTTAATTTTTTTTCCTCAAAGCCACTTATTTCGCTGCTGAACTCTAGGAGCATGTTATGAATATTCAGACTGAAAATAGAACACCATCTAACAATGTTGAAAACAAAGAAGACTTGAAATATATTCAGCCTCTTATTTACATTGTTGTGAGAGACAGTCACATTAGCATACAATGGCTCTCTTCCACACTGTATCAGTTACTCCTCACATTATGCTCCTTGGCAACTTATTATTGATGACAAAAAATGTATCTAATGAGAGAATGCGGTCTTGCTAAACCTATAGGTAAGCTATATTGCGTTTAAGAAAGATAGCCCTAAAGGAAAAACATCAAAGTCTGACAGCTGATTTGTAAAGAAGTGCTACTGAGATGGGAAGAAAGGCAAACTTGGGGACCTTCCCGTCATAGCACACAATGATGTCATTAAAGAACATTAATCTCAAAAAAGATACATACAGAAAAACTGAACTGTAACTCTCCGTGTGGAAGGCAAGCAAGAAGGCTTGAAAATATTCAGAAGACAGAAAATACAGGCTACAAATATTTCAAGGGAAGGATAGTTGCCAGCAGGATTGATCTGAATACTCAAGCTGGTGATTTATTTGTCATGCTTCTCATAAAAAGAAGAGATTCCCCCCCCCCTTCCTCTTTCCCAGACAGTAGAAAAGATGGAATGAGAATCTTGTTGCCCATTGAGCAATGGCTGCCCTTTCACAGACACTACAAATGAATGTGGGATATTGGATATACCAATTCAAACACTTTACAAGGAGTATATAAAAAAATGGGATAAGCCACATTCTTTGCATTTGTAATAGCAGAAAAGGAAAAGGACATTTTCATTAAAAGCCAAAGGACTGTAAAGAGAATGTTAAATAGTTTCACACCCAAAATTCAAACTGATTTGAATGCATGTCCTATTTTGCCTTTAACTAAAATGAAATTTCTCAAATCCAGCTGTAGATGTAGCAAGAAAATGAAAGAAAAAATATTTACTTGTGGACTCAATAGTCTCTTTTTTAAAATCTGGGGCCTAAGCTATGGATTTTTTTAAGCAGTATAAATTTAGAAGATTTCACATGATCCATTACATTCCTTAGGACCATTAAGATGCAGTTTACATGATTTATTCATTATAAGGTCCACTTTTAGCTATATTTAAGTCTCCTATTTGTTATTTAACATGTGTTTAATGTTTTCTGTCCCTGCTGTGCACAGCTGCAAGCTGCTATTTTTTGGCAATTTTTGTGACTGTGAAGTGATTTGTGTCTTTGAATCTCACCTTTCTATTCTATAGCCTGCTGTTTTGATTTTTTTTGAAACTTTAAGAAATAAGTTACACTGTGTTATGACCTTTGCTTCACTTCACTGAAGTAAACATAAAGTCTTAAAGGCCCACACAAAAAAAATCACGATAGTCATCTTTACAGGGTAGTTATGAAGACACATATGTCATTGATTTAGGCAGCCTGTGAAACTGTAATTCAAAGAAGTTCTACAAAAAAAAAACCCTAAAACAAATTCAACAATGACATAAGAGCTACTAATTGAGTACTGGCAAACACTTTGCTCACCACTTACAAACATTCAATTCATATAAACATTCTATGGCAGTGAATCTGCTATTAAGATTAACTCAAATGATCTCAATTAGAGGGAAGCTGCTAGAAAATAAGTGACCATGGTGAGATACTTTGAAAATACATGCTCTTTACATAGAAGAGAGTAAAGCAGACGTGCAAGAGAGAAGTCATTTCAGAACGTTTTATAATTGGGAATATGGTCATTTGCATAAGTATTTTTGGCATTGCAATTGGCTTCTTAGCAGTAAAACTTTAGAAAATAGGAGTGCTGAGAATGATGAAAAATAATGGTAGCAATGAAAGTATAAAATGCCTATTTTGTAATATAACTGGACACCTAAACATACATAGATAACTAGTTTGCTGGACCAGTTTACCTCATTCCCTAATCGCAATCTTCATTCGAAGTCTCTACAGAAACCACTTATTGTGGCTATGACTTTATGCATATGTATGCTTCAGCTACTCTAGGAATTTGCATCATTTGCCAACAAGCAGGGTACTGTCAGAAGGTTATAAAGTCCACAAATGTATTGTATGGAAGAAAAATAACTGTCTGGCTTGAGTGGGAGTTGCTCTAGGCCATGCAGAATTAGTCCCGGCTAAAGGAAGGATTATCCCTGCTTCTGGTCCAACTGAAATTAGTAATAAAACTCCTGGCTATTTCAATGAGAGCAGGATCTGATTGAAAGCCTCACATTTTCTGGAACCCACTGAAGAGGCCCAGATACTTGGCTATGGTGGAGGCTTGCACAGTGTAGTTTAGAAGGAGTTGCAAAGACAGCTTTTGCACTAACTGTCTGCTGAGCCAATCTCCCTTGATAACAGAGCTGCTGCAAGTTACTCTAGCTGCTTGTAGCCCTGAGATGATATGGCGGCTGGGGATCAACAGGGAAGCCCTGACCAGGCCTGTTTTCTGGCCAACAGGCAGCAGGAAGGAGGGCTGTTATAGAAGCTACCAAGTCGGCTTCATGCCATTGCATGTTCCTCCAGCACTGGGGTGAATTTATATGGCCAAATTCCACCATCAGTGGTGCCACAAAGTGAATAGACTGTATCCCGGGATATGAGCCCTACTGGCCATATATCACATGGATAGTAAAAGGAATAGACACTGAAAACAGACTTAATTGCTCAATCTACATGCCTGTGTCTCTAACTACTTTGGATTTATGAAGCAGTTTTCACACATAACCTGTGCCACCGGGAGCCTGATCTGGTTACTTCTTTGAGCACGTAGGTTAGTAATCTGGCCTTTCTTCCCTCCCACAAACTGCAGAAAATGGTGTAGCTGCTGTCTCTCTCCTCTCGTTGGAGTATCTTTCCTTTTCCTTTGCTTTTTTCCTTTGATTTTGAGGAAATTAATCAGTATCAGTCCTGCAAACTAGGACATGCGTTTAATTCGTGGGCAATGAATGTGCAATGTTCATATAAGACCTAAAAAGACAATCTGCAGGGCATAATGTATATCCTGGTACATATTTATTTTATATGGATTAAAACGGGTGTGCTCTCCTAGTTGCTAATGTCTCACAAATGCATGCAAGCAATCTCCTCCCTACATGTAGGGCTTGAATTTTACAACCCCTGTAAAAAATGCCAATCAAGTGAAATGTCATTTTAAATATTTTGGGTATGTGTAGTCTATCCCTATGATCCCTCCAGGTAATTTTGGTGTCTTTCCAACTACTACCTTAATTGGTACAAGAGTGTTTAAAATCTCAAAGGGGAAACAAATATAATCATGTAAGAGTGGTAAGTGTCTGTCAATTTGGCACCATTTACCAATAAATAGAAAACTTTGTAACTTCATTTATCTGATTTCACTGACCATGGAAAATGTATTGGTGCATCTTTTAAAAGAAAAAAGTATAAAATATACTGGTTATTACTGCTTGATACATGTTCCCCATCCTTTTGAAGGATCTGTAAGAGAAAGCCATGTTGGAATAGTTTAATGCAATGCCTTTAACTTATCTAAAGCAAATTCAACTGACTGCACTGGGAAAATTGAATCTTTTCCTCACAGTCTTGTGACATGAAATATATATAATACAGTAAATGATTAATGCAGTTATAAACTATACCTGAGATAAGATTTAAGTATTCATATTTCTATCATGTTAATACAACACGATAAACCCATGAAGCAAACTTGACCATAGCATTTGTTATTCTGTCCAGTGTTCAATTATTCTTTGTCCAAATACAATTTAGGGGCTTGCTAGAATACATTCGCCTGGTACAAAACATTATGTGCTACAGTGAGATAATCAACAGCAGTGGTCCTCAACTGTAGACCTCAGTCCAGGGCACAGTACTGCAAAATAAAAGGGAGCCCAGGGTATAATCACTTGCAGGTTTTTATGATAGTTGTCCGAAGGATGTTATTTGCACTCAAATGCATTCTATTTTTTGTCTTGTGTAACATTTTGCTTGAAGCCTTTATATTAAAGAAAAGCTAAATTGACATAATCACATATGTGCTTAACAATCAGCCAAGCTGTTTAAAAATCACACTGCCTTAATAATCAATCTCTTCTTTTAATATCTGCATTAGGGGTCAGATTCTGTCCTTGGAAACACATGCAGGCAACAATCAGTGACATTAAGAAAAATAAAGCTAAGGAAAGAGTGAGGACCAGTTTGATGGTTCCTGTTAACTTTATGGTGGAAATCTTGGGCCACCCATAAAATTACAATCTATAGTACTGATAGAGAAGCAGCATGCCTAGCAGTGAAAGCACAGGGCTCGGAGTCAGAATGTCTGGGTTAAATTTCTGGCTCTGCCACAGACTTCCTGCAAGGTCACTTTACTTACTTGTCTCAGTTTACCCATTTGTTATATGGATATAAAACCTAATTCAGAGAGGTTTCATTATTTCATGCTTTTAGATCCTTCAGTGGAAGGTGATATAAATACATAAAATACCTTATTCTTCTGTAGTTCTTGTCAACATTGATTTTAAAATACTGTACCTGCCATTCTCAGCCTTTCTAAAAGCATATGATTATAATAGACTTTAAATTCCAGTCATTAACTCATAGCTCATGGATACTGCAGAGTCAATTAAATGTTCCATATATAAATCGGAATCTACTTGTAAGCTAGTCAGCATTCTGAATTCCCCAGAGTAAGAAAGCACCCTGAGAGAGTCTCGTCTACTGGTTAGAACAGGGACTGGCAGTTCAGGTCTCCTGGTGTTGCTTTCTAATTCTGCCACTGTGACTCACCCTAGGATCTTGCATAAATCACTTAATTACTCTCTGCCTCAGCTTCACAATCTTTAAAATAGGCATAAGTACACCTTACATAGTAGTCTACTGCTCTGAATGAACTGATGAATAAGCTTTTTAAAAATATGCTAACAGTAAAATTTTCAGAAGGAGACCAATTTCCTGAAGTTATAAGCTAGAGGTTCTTCCTAGACCTGGTCAGAAAATGGTGGGTTTTTTTACAGTAGAAAAAAAATCAATTTCATCACCATTTTTCATTTAAAATTTTTGACTTTTAATTGAAAAACTGATACCGCAAAACTTTGGTCCCGCCCCCCCCAATCCATTTTTCCTGAAAAGCTTTTCATAAAAACTCAAAATTTACCAAAAAAATACCTTTTTAATTGAAACCCATTTTTTGATTAAATAATAGTTTTAACCAACCCTCGTTCTTCCACACAGGCAGATGATTTGGCTCTGTGGATGAGCAGCCTCTCTCTATATTATGTATCTATGAAGCCACAAATAACACTTGAGAATCACAGACATGTACCATGCATTCCAGAGGTGCAACTCAAATGGGAAACACTCAGTGGCCACAAATTTTAAAGGATCAGTAGCAGAGCCCAGCGGTTACATGCCACCGTATTTTATAAAGTATGGAACCAGCAGGAAGGTCCAGGCAAGGGAACTAGAGGCATGTGGGAGGAACAAAGGATTTTGCTAAACTAATCTGTCATTATAACAAAGTTTGGCTGCAAGTAGGCAAGGGCAAACATCCAAGATGATCTGTTTTTTCCCAAAGTGATTTGCCCATCTTAAAAAGCTAAGCTAGGATTTAAACGAATTGTTCAGGCTTTTTTCTTTTAATTAAAAAAGCTAAACTGTGTCACATTGTGAACGTTGTGTCCCGTAAGATAAAATGTGATGAAGTCTAGTTGGAACATAATACAACAAATCTTTTCATATTTTAAACCCAGGAATTCTGTTTCATGATTAAAAACAAAAACAAAAAAACAGTCCTTAAGAACACTGTCAGAAAAAAAAATCAGTGTAACCAGAAATGAAATACTTCCACTGCTCAAGAAAAGTTTGAGTAAAATAGACTAGAATGTCCTCTATTTTCAGGGTAATAAAATATGCCCGCTTTAACTTTCCGGCTGGAGGTAATAGTTGCCAGCATTTTAAACTGAAAATCCATACCTCTTTGTACTTGCAGTTAGCAGAAGTACACACCATAGTGACTATGTCTGCAAACAGTTGATCTTACACAACCATTTGTGCATATGTTAATACCGTTTTGCACACAAACTTTGTGGCAAGGGCACACACAAAGAAGTGGATTTACAAATTACACATTCTTTTATTTGATACTCAAGGGCAAATTTTACAAAAGGAAGGCCAAAGGTCTGCACACAATTGTGCATTTATAATGTACATTTACCACGATTGCAGGAGTAGAACATGTGGTGGTCTATGCCAAAGGTTAGTTAAGCAGTGAAAGAGGCATTTGTCTGCACAGTTACCTGTTTGTGCATGCATTCATGGTAATTCCATCTGCATTTTTTGTGCAAAGGGCCTACTTTTTTGAATAAAATAAATTCAAAATAAATCTTTTGCTATACATGAAATTGATTATTTATTATTGCTGGTGTAGTACAACTATTAAAATAGTTTCAACTCAAGCTATCTTTCAGTTCTGGAACAAGATAAATCAGATCTCTTCTCTGCTTTGTAAAAGAGTTACATTTTTCAGGTTTCTTGCTTGTTTTTCTGCTGCCTTTTGTGATGCCAACTCAACATTCGCTTGAATGAAGCATTACTGTCATCACAACAATTTCAGCCCTTGCCTATGGAGATCCCGTTACCATGAAGCTTAGAATGACAACATGATTTCTGTGCAAGTCTGTGGTGACCCTCCCCAAGGCGATGCCATTACAACATGAGATTATAAAGGGAAAACAAATTCAGTGACAATCTATATACTATACTTGCATTATAGTACCTAGTCCTGATGAAAATGATCAATGCAAGTTTATGTCTATGATGATGTTAGATGTCAGGACAAGATGGGAGAAGGGGAAAGTTCACCAAATGCACTGCAAATGTGTTAGACAATGTTATAGCTTTATAAAAATGAAGCCTACTGCAAGTGGGGATGATGTGAAGTCAAGATGAAAATGCAGCTGATTTGTGGCAAAAGGCACAATTGGTTTGCGGTTACAACACTACCAATATAGTAATATTGGTAGCTAGTCAGACGGTAATTTGGGTCTCTTACTGTACTGCAGTTGACTGAGGCAGCTTCACCTGGCCCTAGAACAATGACCGCTCAGATATCTGTACCCTTTCAACATTTTTGCACACCTCCTAATGCATTAATGATATTTTAATGAAAATGGCACCAAGCATATAAAACAGCATCCAACCTATACAACAGCACTAACAGTTCAGTTCAGACCTATTTAAATTCATTGTCATCTTTAAAGTTTCAGTAGCTAAGCTACTGATGGGATGTAAAATATGAGCCTTCAGAAACGGAGCAGGAAAATCACCATCTCTGTGGAATACAGTGGGCCTGATTCTCTCCACGTGTGCATTAGGCTAGTAGTGCCACCATAGCTTAGGGAGACAAAGATAGTCTTTGTGCTCCCCTAACCCTGAACCAGATGGACCCAGCGTAACCTACAGCAGCCCGCTCTAAATTATACCAGCAACTACCCAAGAGGTTAATAATGGCAATTGGGAATTGACAGAATGTAAAGTAGGCCTTCCATACCATCCTTCCCTTGACTTTCTCTCTAGGAGAGTAATGTAAGCACCACCATCTCAGTTCTACCCGAAGTTTTGCCTCTCTTGGCGAGCTATCCTGCTGGCTTCACCTGTTTTGGACAGCTTTGTGCCAGCAATGTATCACTCATAGTACCACAATTTTGCACTGATGGAAAACCCAAATGAGAAGAGACTCAGGCCCTATATCTCCCCTTTGATAATGGAGAAGAATAAGTTGTTTATTTACAAAATATTCCCTTCTAAATCAATCTCAACAAAATTATGAAACCATCAAGAATGTTAGATATTTTTGTCTTTATTTCTGTAGAATTTTAACAACACGTGTACGGAAGAAGCTATTGTTCTTCAGAATAAAAAGGTGGCTTCCAGGGACAAATTCAGGCTTTCTATCTAGCTCAGAGTACATCACTTTTTTACCATGAGACAATAGTTTTCCAGTTTGTGCCTGAGCTGTCTGCAGAAGAGAAGTAGAGTGTGAGGGTCCACAGACCTCAAATGCATGAACTTAGAATGATTAAAAGGAAGCCATTGATGTCACATCTCTGGTTGATCCAGAGCATCTATTCTATAGGTGCTTCAGGTTCAAGCCTGCGAGGTGCTGTGCAATTCCAGGTTAAGTCTCCTTAACTCCTACTGAAGTCAAGGGGCACTCAGTTGAGAAGAAGGGGCACTCAGAATCTGCAGGAGTTGCTCAGCACCTTGAAGGATCAAGTCTTTAAAGAGCGAGTCAAAGAAAGGTTATGCCTTTCCAGGACCATAGAAATATTTTCTTCACTAATGGTGAGAAACAAGTTCTTTCCAGCTATGGAGAGAGACAGGAGCAGGGACAAGTTACTTGATTTTTGAGCAATATACCAGAACACTTGCAGACATTTCTTAATTTTCCAACCACCATGCTTACAGCAAGAGAAAATGAAGGAAAAGTTTTCTATGTTATTGCTTTAAAAAGTGTCTTAAAGTGATTGACAGCATTCATATTCTCATTATGGCACCTGCAGATAATGAGGTATCTAGGCACAAGACTATCCACTGCATGAGCATGCCAGGAATATTATCACTGATGTTTTAGCTAAACATTCCAATTCCACACAGTACCTTTACATCTTCGAAATGTCAAAATACAGCCAGATGCTGGAGCCATGGCCACTCAAATCACATGCTTTTCTAAAACAATGTAAAGGCATGAGTAATGTATGCACATGGTAAGAATTCTGGATTACTACAAGCTGTTTGGTATTTTTATTCACAGGTCTTTATTAATACCTGAATGGGCTACCCCTCAAGCAGAATTTAATGACCACCCTCCCTTTCAAAATCTTCTTAATTCTGAAACTCCTTCAAAGGGGAGCAACAAGACTCATAAAAAGACTTGAATGGATTTGTGGAGTCTTTAGAATGAGAACCACAATCAAATGTGCTGTACGTCTATTGATACAGTCTATGTCTCCAGTGTATGGCATGTCCCTGGGAGTCAGGACACTGAGGCTTATGTCCCAGCTCTGTTACTGACCTACTCTTTGCTACTGTATGTCTCTTCACCTCTTGGTGCCTCTGTTTCCCTCACACACACACTCTCATCTTTTCTGTCTTGTCTGTTTAGACTGAAAACTCTTTGGGGCAGGGACTGTCTCTCACTATGTGTTCACAAGAACAAAGACATTAAAAGAGTGGACATGCTGATAAATCTGTGTTAAGCAATATTAAGGTACAGTAAAATAGAGCGCAAGGATAGCAAAAATAAGAGTGATAATGACAGACTATTGGTGACTAGCTCAACACACCACCTCACTGTACCCCTCCCTCTTGAGACCTGAGGGAGAGTAGATTAGCGCTGCAGGAGCATTGGATGACAATAGGGGTCTTCTGACCCATTCTACGAAGAGACTTGCTGGAAGAAGCAGGTCCAGTCCTGCAAGTGTCTCATTCATCATACCTGTAATTTCAGAGGGGTGTGGGAAGGGGAGAGTGCTCAGTATTTTGCAGGAAATGCCTGACTGATTGTGTTGTTGGTTTTCAACATCCATGGAACTAGCTGAGGGTTATAAATCCGCTCACTAATATAGGCCAATCTATACAATGTCTAACCTAGGGCCAAATTCTATCCTCAGTTATACTGTGCAATCCATTGCCTGAGAGGTGGGCACCTAGTCTATAGAGCCAAGCTATTCTGTTCTTAGCTCTGTTGTTTCAGCATTGATCTGGAAAGAGTTTTTTCCAGACATGTCCTAGGGCTTGCTTCCAGGAATCTCTGTAGAACAAACCAGCAAAGAAAAGCTGGAACTGATGTGAGAACTGTCTCCCACAGCAGGTCTTGTCTTTTGAGGCTAAGATGCATTATATGGTTCAGGAAAGAGAGAAAATGTGTTGGAAATGGGAACTTAATCTCCCTCCTTTCCCTCACTAATGTTGTTGTTATGAGTTTGTCTACATGGGGAAGTTAGTGCATAATAAGCTAGGGAGTGAATTTAAAGCACACTAGCTACTCAGCACTAACTCCCCGTCTGGACACTCTTGCCACACACTAAGGGTGGCTTATTTTAGTACACTTCGGCCTGGTCTACACTACGATTTTAGGTCAAATTTAGCAGCATTACCTGGATTTAACCCTGGACCCATCCACATGACGAAGCCCTTTTTTCCGACTTAAAGGGCTCTTTAAATCAATTTCTTTGTGACCGCTCTGGACAGCGCTCTCAACTCGGATGCACGGGCCAGGTAGACAGGAAAAGGCCCATGAACTTTTGAATTTCATTTCCTGTTTGGCCAGCGTGGCGAGCTGATCAGCACACGTGACCATGCAGAGCTCATCAGCATGAGCTGCACATTGCCGGGGCACATCGCCCAGCTCGTACTTTGTGAGAAGTCTGTGTCCATGTCTATGTCCTCATCACTCTCATCACTGCGCTGCTGTCTCCTCCTTGGCTGGTTTTGCTTTTGCAGCTTCTGGTTCTGCATATACTCCAGGATAATGCGCGTGGTGTTTACTGTGTTCATAATTGCCGCGGTGATCTGAGCGGGTTCCATGATCCCAGTGCTATGTCATCTGCGCTGAAAAAAGGCATGAAACAATTGTCTGTCATTGCTCTGATGGAGGGGGGGCGACTGACGAATTAAAATCAACAAAAGGGGTGGTTTTGCATCAAGGAGAAACACAAACAACTGTCACACAGAATGGGCTCCTCAAGGATTGAACTCAAAACCCTGGGTTTAGCAGGCTGTTGATTTCACAAAACAAATCAGGTCAATTTCTTGTTTTGATCCACTCCATCTATCTTTTACATCTTAGGCTGGCAGCAGATGGTGCAGAACAACTGCTAGCCATCGTCATCTCCTGATGCTTGGCAGAAGATGGTTCAGTATGACTGCTAGCCATCGTCATCTCCTGGGTGCTCGGCAGAAGATGGGAATGACCTGGTTGAGTCATTCCCATGTCTGCCCAGGCGCCCCTGACCGACCTCACTGAGGTTGGCTAAAAGAACACCCAGGAATATGACGACGCTGGCTACCAATTGTAATGCACCGTCTGCTGCCAAAAGGCAATGAGCTGTTGCTGTGTAGCAATGCAGTCCCACATCTGTCAGCACCCAGGAGATGTACGGTGATGGTGAGCTGAGCGGGCTCCATGCTTGCCATGGTATGGCGTCTGCTCAGGTAATCCAGGAAAAAAGGTGCAAAACGATTGTCTGTTGTTGCTTTCATGGAGGGAGAGAGGGAGTGGGGGCCTGATAACATGTACCCAAAACCACCCGTGACACTGTTTTTGCCCTATCAGGCATTGGGATCTCAACCCAGAATTCCAGTGGGCAGCGGAGACTGTGGGAACTGTGGGATGACTACTCACAGCTACCCACAGTGCAACACTCCGGAAGTCGACGCTAGCCTTGGTAATGTGGACGCAGTCCTCTAACTTAATGCATTTAGAGCTTTTTGCGTGGAGACACACACACAATCAACTGTATAAAAACAATTTCTAAAACCCGCCTTCTATAAATTCAACCTAATTTCATAGTGTAGACATACCCTGCCAAAGTGCAGTGAGCTAATGTGCGCACAGGCACGCTTAGTGTGCAGTAAGCATGTCCGCAGAGCTAGTGAAGAGACAGCACACCAGCTACTGTGGGCTTTTTCACCATTTAGGCAAGCATCTTCTCCATTGTACTGGAGTACTTTTACTTCCTTCTACTGGAACAGGGCAACATCTTTATCTATATTTGCACATCAGTCTCCGATGACATGCTCTTATAATAGGACTGGAGCAGGTAGTGACTCCTGACTTCTCGTCATATGTGTCTTAGTCTGAGCCGAAGCATGTATGTTTTAGATACTGTCTTTCCTCACTATGCATTAGAGTAGCTTTTTTCACTCTCCTGCTATTTGAATCTTGTACCCTGCTAAGTTATGTCAAGTATAAACTGATATTCTCTCTTTGTTATTGAGTGGTAATATCTGGGGACACACTGAGGTCCTGTAATTACATAGTCTACAAGCAAATATCTACAGATTAAACACAGAAATGTCTAATGGGGAAGGCCCCTATACAAAACCATACAGGGAGATTTAGCAGAGCTAGTCTTGCATCATTCAGATTTTGCATATTTAAGTATATGTTGTTATTTGCACAATGTGTGTGTGATGTGTACAATGAACTTATTATTTCTGATTTGTGGTGTAGAGGTTGTTTCTTAGGCCGGATATGAAAAAATTGATCCACCCAGCTAGTGTAGAGGATGCAAGTTGTAGCATCTCAGTGGCTCATGCAATAGTATGGTGAAAGCTGGACTTAATGATTATAGCTTGGCTTACCCCGTAAGATGTAAATGTGCAGATCAAAACATGGCTCGAAACATTCTCATGCAAAAAATTACTCATGGAAAATCATACATGTAAATATTGAAACATCTGAATAAACTCTCTAAACTTTTCCTGTATAAAAACCTTAAAGGATGTTGTATCACCCTCCCATGTGCACTAACAGGTTGGAATACAGCCTGAAATTTAGTAGTTTAGTAAATAAACTACTCCTGAACATGTCAGCTGTAAATACAATGACTCTGGCATTGTATTTACTAAGGCACTGGGCCGAATGCAGGAATCTATGTTCAATCCCTGGCTCTGCCACAGATTCTTCTTTGTGACCTTGGGCAAATTATTTAATCTCCAGTTCCTGATCTGCAAATGAGAGACAATAGTACTTCCTTTCTCCCACCCTTGGTCTGTCATATCTATTCAGATTGCAAGCACTTTGGGGCAGGAACTCTTGATTACAGTGTGTTTGTACAGTGCCAGGCACAAATGATCCCCAATATTATTTGGGCCTCTAGGTGCTAATCATGTGAAAAGATAATTTCCCCCATGTGATGGGAGAATTTAGGCATACAACTGCCAGTAGCATTAAACAATTAAATAGCCCTAGTCTGGAAATATACAATCCCCTTGTCAGAATTGGCCCTAGTTTATGAAAATAATAAATCCTACATTTTCTTTAAGTTTCTTCTCCATGGTGCTTGCGAGATTTCTGATTATGCTTTGTTGTTAAACAGTACTAAATGCTGCATGCCTTCTTTCATGTAGTAGATAAAAAAGAAGATGGTGAACCCCATAAATGACAGCTTTCGTGGAAATGGGAGTGCTTTTTGGATAAAACCACAACATTTTCAATGAATAAAATGGTTGACTCAGTTGTTGTTCTTTCTGCACAGCCTAGTCAGTAGCTTGTATACTGTGAGTCTACTTTTGCACTGACTAATACAGAGGCAGTATGGGACAGGCGGTGAGAGACAGAACAGGGCAGCTGCAAATGAAAATCACCCTGGGGAGGGTTACAACTGGATAAAGTTTTCGACAATAAGATTCCAGAGACTGCTGACTGGAGAAAAGCTCAATATTTTAGTCTCAGTACAAATTTGCTTCAATCTTATACAACTCCCATGCAGCCGCCGCCACAGCTGCATGCTGTAAACAACAAACAAATCTATTTCCATCAGCCCTGCTGATGCTATGAGAAAAGTGCCTGAGCATAAGACATGCACAGATGTAGAGTCTCACCTGAGCCTAGTGCTGCCCTCCATTTGGCCCCTCTAACTTAATATCGTTGTTACAAAGCTATTGGTCTCCTGATAGAGAGCTGGCTCAATGCAGAGCCTCTTCTTCCAGCTAATCTGACAACTCCGATCCAAGAAGCATCAAGGGCCCAATTAAGAAGACACATCTTATCAAGGAGCTTATTTTGCATAACAGAATACAAATGACGAATAAAAATTTAATGTTTAATAACTTAGTACAAAGAGGGCTGTTGATATAGAATGCCTGGAATTTTTATGGCTGCTGTCAGACTTGTGATAAAACTGTTATATAGGAACACTTGGCAAAAAACAGCGTAGAATTTTTCAGTAATGGTGTGTGCATGATATTGCATTAATTCTTGATAGGAACGTAACTGTAAGCCTGGGAATCAGCCAGTTTGAGTTTCAGTTTAAGATGCTTTTTTTTAAATTGAAGGACATCTAAATATATTTTAATGAAGAGTTAGCGGAAAGGCTACTTGGTACTTCATAAATGTGTTTGTTGCAGTACAAAAATTATAGAAAAATCCCTCTAATCCCTCTGGGTTCAAAATAACTTTGTCAGCTTCAGTGATGTGCCTTCAGTTTGCTGGTAACCATCACTAATGGATAATAGGGAGCTGGATTAAAGAGGAAGTGTAGGTTATCTATAAACCTTTGCCCTTGCTAGGTAGAGGCATTTCGTCCATTTACTTATATTGTATGGAGAAGTTGCAGACAGACTGAGCTCTTTCTAAAGCAAAAGTCAATAATCTGTAAGAAATTTGACTTGCCTTTGTTCTAACTAGTGCAATTTGTATATTGAAGTTCTTCTGTGCTAATCATTTTTTGTTGATTGTTTCTGTGATTTCAGCATCAAATCCATGTGATAGCTATTGAATGTAGCAGTGTCTGGTTAGGCTGTTTATGCTTAAGTAATTATTGCAAAGTTCTTGCAAGCTCTGTGGCAAGTTTGCTCTGTGAGTACATCACAGTGGATCAGAAAAAAGGTTTCAAATTTTTTTCTTACCATTTTCACAAGTCTGATGCTATTGCATAGGTTTGAGACTTTTGTTTCATACTCCAATGAAGTTGCCATAAGTTCCTAAGCCTTTCTTTAATTAAAAAAAAAGCTAGCTATTGAAGTGTAGAAATTAAGTCATCTTTACCAGTACCTTTATTTTAAGTGTCCATTAAATAATGCTAAACTAATGCTGAAATAGAGTGGAAGTCTTTTAGAAGTACATATCACATCCATATGAATACTAAATGAATTTCTTATTCATTCCATTCTATTGTATTAGCGTTATTGCAATGAATACTAAATGAATTCCTAATGATTGGACAGTTAAAATAAAGTGTTATCCCTATACAATAGTCATCAAACTTTAAGGACAAATTGAGACTAAAGAAAACTGATGTATCGGTGGAGAAAAAAATGTTGAACCATATAGTTGAGGCTATTGAAAGGTATAATTTATTTGATGATGCTAATATTCAGATGCAATCTTATATTAGAATTAATACTTCACGAGTGGACCCTTATAAGGAGGATTTGTTGCAGAAATAAAATCTCTCGGTAACACTTTCATTGTTCCATCATTATGAACTCATTTGGTATTCACTGTAATAGTACTAATCATAATGAATTTGTTTGATATTCATGTGACTCTCACATGCATTAACATAGGCTTTCTGTTGTAATTCAGTACCCAACAAGCATTAGTTAATGCGTATTTTGGGTTAGAAATGGACCAGTATTCTGCAAGTTCAGTTTTCTTTCCGTTTTTATAAACAGTTAAAGGCATTTTTCTCTGTCAGATGCCTGATTCATTCATTCTTTGATGAATTATTTGAAAAGCTGCTGGAATGTCCCACACTAGCTTTTCCAGATGAAGATAGGTGTGTGCCATCATATATGTACTGGGCAGCAAGCCAGAATTTTATCACCCAGGCACATTACCTCATTATCCCCTTGGCACTGGTAGGCTCTGGCACATCCCAATATTGGCAATAAGATAAAAACTGAGGAATCCCAACTCCTGGTGTTAAAGGGGTTTTGTGCTTTATGCTAACAAACATCACTGCTTCCCTGGGAAAGTGGTATTTGGGCTACGTTTATTTTGCAAAATGGACTCCAGTCCTTTCTAATGGAAATAATTCAACACCCTATATGGCAATGGCTGGGGCAAATGTCTGCAAGTTCTCCTAAATTAGGGAACACAGCCAGTTTTTCAGCAGTTCTGACTCACAGTTACTTGAAAGGGTTGGACCTTCGTCACTTCAAGGCTGCCTCATCTATGTAATTGTGTTATTCATTCTTATGTCAAACTACTTGACTTTGCCTCCATATTAAACCTCACAATAATTATTCTTGTAATCTCTTCAAGATGCTCAAAAAGCAAAGGATATTTTATATATATATGAAATGTAATTACCCCTAATGAGTACTGTAGTAATCTTTATTTTATATAGTAATGGTTCAAAACACCCAGGGCCATATCCCCAGCTAATACAATTGGATTCAGCTCATGTAGTCAGTGGACCTGCACATAAGAACATCAGAACTTCAAAGTCCTTTGGAGTCAGTGGAAAGACCCTGTTGAGTTCAGTGGGTTGTTTGATCAGCCCACAATTGAAGATGTAGCCCAGTACCTAACAGTAGTAATAGCAAAGCACTTTGCACCATTATTATTACTATAGAATGTGGTAATATGTTTATAAGGACAAAATAATTGGGAAGCCAGGGCTGTGGACCCAATTGTTCTATCAATGACATCAATACTATTGTCTCAGAACCACAAGCCTGGAATTTATGAAATAAAGCAGCTTTACTCTAAAGTTGATGTTTTCTTTTAGGAATCTTGTCTCCCAGCAAATTCCTTTGACCCTCATGCTTGGTTTGTACAAAGAATGTCCCCCACCCTATCAGTCTCAGGGGTGGGGAGACTTTGTGGGCCTGCAAAGGAAAGAAAACCCCTGGGATCTGATCAACAAAGAACTTAGGGCCTAACTCCCACTTTAAATCCAGTATTTAGCATCCTCAAAATCCTTGCTCAGCTACTGCCATTCTGCACCTGGAAGAAAAGCTCCCCCTCTCCCTTTGGGATAACTTTGTGGGGATAGGTAGAGTTTTTCTCTCACTGCCAAACTGACCAGGGTATTGTTGGTATTTTTGCCTGTCTCTCAGCAGCCCAGAGTCTTGGTGGGTAGGTTAGGTTGTAAAAATCATAGTCATAACTTGGCCAGTGTCCAATGCAAGTACTCATTTCCTAGGTGGTCTGGTTCCCTGATAAACTGGAGTTGGAAGTGGATTAGGAAGAGGCTGGGGAATGAGGTTGGTGTTTCTAATGTCTAGTACACTGAGGACACAACCCTCTCTTCCCCATCGCATTAACCTTCATATGAGGGGAGAGAGAGGTGGGATGAAAAGCAGATGCCAGCCTCCCACCAGGTGGGATGTAGGGCTGATGGTAGACTTCCACCAGGTGTTACATATTACAAAGGAAGGATGACCTGCCCAGGATGAGTTGTTGCCAGATAGTTCCCAGATGCGTTACTTAATAAAGTTGCAGCCTAGTTAAACCACATTTCTAATGTCTTGTCTTTCTTCCAGAATCTCTGGGACAAAGGAGGTATCCCCTTGCTCCAAAATCCCAGTATGGATTCTGGTAGTTTGGGTGGAGAGGGATCTCTCCTTAACATTGAATCAAATGTTTCTGCTGAATTTGCACAGAATTTGTCAGGACTTCTAGAGCTCTTGGTAAATTGTAAGCTGTAGTTGAATAAGTCACTTTACGATATAGTAGCACCTGCTAGCACCATTATAATGAAGGGTCTTTCAGAACTTCCATTGCAAACATCTATTTTTAGACTCAGATGTAAAAATCAACTTTGGGTTAAAGGTTGACAAAGGCTGTGAAGTGGCCAGAGTTAGGCGCAATAGGGGACTCAGCAAAAGAGGCACCTGCATCCACTGCACCCACAACATCACAGGTGAAGATTCAAACTTTGTAACCATAGATTGGCTAGTCAGGTGCACAATTTTGCCCCATTTTTATCCACAAATGCTGCTGTGTGTTCACAAATCTGAGGCCTGTCAGCAGCAAGGACTAGAAATGCATTTTTGCACCAACACCGTATGCAGTGCTGAAAATTTGACCCACAAGACTGTCGGCAAGAAGGTGTTTTTCCTTCTCACACTCTTTAAAGAATCTATTTTAGTCCTTTCACACTGAAGAGAGACAAGGAGAATTTTCTTCTTTGTGCAGGTTCTAACTTAAACATATTTCCTTTTTTTAAACTAAAATATTTATGACAGCCTATAATGTGAGCTAATGCCTTTGGATATAGAAAAAAGAAAAGAAATTAAAACCACCAGCTTCTTCATACTATTCTTTGCTAACAAGCAAAACTAATGTTGTTTTTCAATGCAAAAATAGTGAGTAGAGGTACCAGTCCACTGCAAGTTATCTGTGCTAATATGCTCTCATTACGTCACAATTACATAAGAAGAATGTATGTCATGTCCATGGCTGCTGAAACACCTTGGCACGATGGCAAAAATTTGTGCACAGAATACTCCTAAATCTGAATTTGCTAGTTTTGTGGGTTTCTCAGGCTGTTAATATTATTTAACTTGCTTTTTGTGGTGATAGATAGGCACTGAGTATGTTATAAATACTAGCTTGTGTCTGCAAGTTGGGCTGTGAAGCTCTCACTCAGGCTTACGGTGTCTGTGATTTTATAACCAGCTAACAAGTCACTTTCATGGGTTCTGACATCATCTGGAACCTTTGACCGTGTAACAGCCGACAGTTATGCTATGCATGCTAGGTGTTGCTTGATTCATATTCTTATGTATGTATACATCAATATATATTTTATGGGTTTTTAGTTTTTTTTTTAACCAACCAAAGTCGAGAGAGTTCCTTGCTTTAGTTGTAAAAATAAAGACCATGGCCCTCTCTAGTATCTGACCTATCAGGAGTTCATAATGAAAACAAATGTTCATTTTTTCTTTAAAAGTGTCTCAAGCTAAATGATACTGACGCTTTCAATTTTTAACATCATAATCAATAAAGGCTGCTTATGCACACTTTGCAAAACCATCAGTTTAGAAGTTTGAAAAAAAATCTGCATATGGCTGCAGCTTGCTGACTGGAAAGCTCTAGCACTAAATCTTCTGAGTTAAAGTTTTACTGGTGTGTTATGAGTAAAAATGCCTTGTCAGCCATCTGCCAGTTTTTCTCCTAACATCCATATTTTCAGCCCCTGCTAAACATTGGGAGCATTTGGCCACAAGAGGCCAGCTCTACAATTAAACAGCCAAGTTCTGCAGCAGAAACAAGGACATGTCAAAATAGAACTGTCTGTTATTAATTTTAAAAGTCCATAAAGGAAAGCTATGACCCTGTCAGGGTGATGGACCGGCAGTTAAATGTATTATAAACTGTTAACTCTCAGAGACACAAAAGAATAGGAAAGGAAAAACAATGCAGCAGTGTCAAAAAGCTTCAATAAATGCTAATCATGGCAGATTAATCAGCCTCTAATTCCACTGATCCAAAAAGGTTAGCGAGTCAATTGTGTAAAATTAGCTCTTTCTCATGTGTCCCTTTGCATTTGGAGAATCTGTCTGTTCATTTGTATCTTTTGCCTTGTTTACGAAGAATTCAGTTCATTAGCTCTTAAACATGAAGTCAGCTATTGGAAGGGGAATCCATTGCCTTTTCCTGCTTAAAGAAGCGCTCAGAGCAAATAGCACTGTTACAATGTACACTGAAAGATTCTACCAAGCAGCATTAATTACTGTATGTCTCATACCTAGAAATCTCCTTTTGACAGAAAACTTTTCATGTGAAGATTATTGTGTGTTTTAAGGAGGCTTTTTCTATGGGTTTTGGGGTAAAACCATTAAATCATGGGATTGATGTGAAATAAATGGCATGGAGAGTCTGACAAACCTTAGTTGATTTAGGGGCGGACAGAGCACTTGTTAAAATGAGCTCTCAGGTCCACATGCATTAACTTTTTTAACCAGTGTTTGAAAATCCTGAAACCTGCCAAAGAAAAAGGCAAGAGAAGTGAGTGACGATGCAAAACACAGAAAGCTTGATGAATTATCACTTGGTGGCAATCAAGCAGGGAATGAGAAAGCATTTTAACTAGAGCTGTGTGAAAAATGCATAACCCAGACCCTGCCAGGACTAACCTGGTTTCCTTACAAACCCAGACTTGCTCATTGTTTGCTGTTTCGGGCACACACACCATATGACAGATGGTATGTTACTTAATGCACTACTAGAAGGCACTCAGATACTACAGTGAAGAGTGAGGTAAAGAACAGAAATAGAACAGAATCACACTCTGGATTATGGGAACTGCACTAGTGGAGTAACATTAGCCCCAGTGTTTTCACAGCATGAGCATCCACACACTACTGGTTGCATTCCCAATGTCCTCTTCCACCACGCATGGTCTCAGGGTATAACTTCAGTAAGTTCTCTGTCAGTTTCTTCTCTGACCACTTGAAAGGTCTGGTCAGGGGATATCACCTGCACTTTGCATATTTGCTTCCTGTTGGTTCCAGGAAGGGAATTATGGCTTGGAAAGGATACCTAACCTAACATTGTCTCATGGTGTCAAAGTTCAGGGCAACATCACCTGTATTTCCCCTCAGTGGTCCAGCAAGGGCACCCACCCTCAGGTTTCCAGCTCCCCTGGTTGTCGACTCACTTGGGTGGAGACCTATGTCTCTCTCCCTCTCAACCAGGGAACTTCCAGGCTGAATAGTATCCTGCCTTCACTGTGTTAGCCACAGCAAAAGGCAGGCTGCCTAAGCAAGTTTCTCCTGCCTTCTTCTCAGAGACTGCTAAAAGTGTGACTCGCTGTTATAACGTACCACACAGCACTTCCTGGGTCAGCCTATTGATTCTTAAGACCCAGCGCTACAGATAAAACATTAAAAACAATAAAAGAATTTACATGCATGCTAATGAGCTTACCAAGACCACCCCACCACTAACACGGGCTCTGGCAAGAGCAGTCCTTCAAAACCCCATCTAAGGGGAGCCCTTGTGGTTTCAAGTTCATCACAGCTTCCATTCAGAACAAGCGTTCAGTCTTATGGGGCCTTAGTAGACCAAGTCCTTCTAACCCTTTTCTAAGGACAGGGTGCTCTGTGGTCAAGGGGTCCAGTCCAGGAAGAAAGCGGGCCCTGGCCCTGTGTAAAATCAGGCTATTTATCCAAAAATCCTTTCTTTGGCTCTTAGTCCATGGAGATTCAGTTTGAACTAGTATATGTGAACTTCTCCAGGGGGTGGCTTCAAAAGGGCTGATACCAGAGGAATTACATAGTGTGCAGTGCCGACGCTTCCATTAGGCGACCCTAAATGGTCATGTAGGGCGCCAGGATTCGGGAGGCAGCATTTTGTGCGCTCCCCACAGGGTGCACGGGAGCTTCCGGTTCCGCTCCCGTCGCGTTGCTGAAGAAGGACCTTCTGCTGATGTTCCGCGGAAAACAGCGGCAGGCAATTGAGCAGCTCAATGACTGCCGCTGTCACCTGCGGCATTTCGGCGGAGGGTCCTTCTTCGGCGGCGCAATGAGAGCGGAACCGGAAGCTCCCACGTGCCCCATGGGAAAATGCCGCCCCCCCCGAATTCTGCCTAGGGTGCCAGAAACTCTGGCGCCGCTCCTGATAACTTGCACACACATACACACGTACACAACTGCAGTTTTAATACAATGGACCCCAAAGGTATTAACCCTAATTCAATAAGGTTTAACTTAAATCAGTAAATCAGTTTATTTTAATTCCATAAGGGTTTATCCAGGACATTGCAGGATATTGTCAATCTGCCAAACATGATTTTTACGGAACACCTGGCAGTTTTGGGGTGAGTTTTGTTTCCATTCTATCCAAAAACTAGAAATGAAACTCAGGAAGATCTAGAACTTATGGAAATTTGAAAAGCATTTAGGTTAAGCCTTTGCAAAGCAGAAGGAAACAGAATTGCAAGACTCTAACTTTCAGGTGACCCATGAGGTTTGTACACATTAAAGAAGCTTTAAAAGCTGTGAAAATATAATATTGAGGTTAACGAGCTAACAAAGAGCCCATATAACACTAAATAGTCCGGAAATATTTTAAAGGAAGTATAGTGTAAGTGTGTGTGGCACAGGGAAGTGGACTGTCAGCAATAGTTCTCTGTATGTACATCTTCTGTATTGTAGGGAAATGTGCATCAGCAAAATTTGAATATTGTAAATCTACCACCTCCCTTTTCTGTCAATCAGATCTTTCCAATTTTGAACATGCCAAGCTGAACTATGTTAACTTCTTTGTCACAGAAAAGTGAATCCAGTGAAATGTATTTATTCATTGGTTTCATGAAAATGAGAAAATTCTGTCTATTTGCAAGAACAGCTTTGGGCTAGGTTTCAATGGCTGCATTTCATCTGTGCAGTTTCCCTCCCCACAACTCTTATGATGTGAAAAGTGCTCTAGGCCAGAGACTTGTAGGCCCAAGTCCACTAAAATTAATTGTAATTGGGGAGGTGGAGAGGGGTGTGGAACCCTCCACCACCGTCTGCTGTATTTTATCCCACCAGTCACACTATACATTCCAGTCCTCCCCATTCCTCTAGTCACTCTGTGTAATTTGATTCTACCTGGTCATTCCTTTTTTTTGCAAGTGAGTCTAATATGATCTCGCCAGTTAGAAATATATATCAGACAGCTGTCCCGGTGCTTTTCAAATGCTCAGGACTATAATAAGCTTTGTGTTACTGTTCCCACTTCCATAAAGTTTTGGTTTTAATACCGTCAAAAGGATGTGAACATTGTTCCTTTTGTCTGGAACAGCCCTACAGAAGGAAGGTTTAAGCTCTGGTGTCTGACTGTGCCAAAGGTAGTTTTTGCACTGTGGAGTGGGAGGGGACAGAAGAGTTTGCAGTCAACGCAATTTTTGCTGACAGTTCTGTTATCTAAGATTCTCATGAGATAAACCCTCTCACCACAGAGAACTAGAAGGCGGGTCCTGCCACAAAGTGCAGATCTGGGTCTGAACTTCCCAGAAGTTCTGTGCTGTTTGGGTCTGGGGTATGGTGTTCATCATCTCTAAAGTTCAGCTCGGGATCCAATCTTTCATAATATTTAGGGTGATGTTCAGATCTGTGCACTCACAGTGAGACACAATAGTAGAAGCACCTTATTGTTCCCTATATTATAAAGTCACTTCTCCTGGTAATGAGCAAAGTTTTCATTCAGCAAATGAGCCATATGTAGTAGAGACTGTTTGGTGCTTTGTTATATGGCTATGAGGGGATTGGAGAGCTCTGACTCCAAGGTGCTCATCACATCTCAGGAAGCCTTTAAGGTTTTCAGACCCTGTAAGAACTCAAAAACTAAGCAGTGTCAAGATCAGTCAGCACTTAGATGATCCTGGAAGTTGTAAGGATGATTTAATGGGTTGTATGCTTCCCTGAGTCAACAACTGAGCAAACAACCACGTTTGGCGTTTGAGGAGATACTCTTCTGCTAGAATTGTGATCTCTCAGATGAGATGTAAAGCAGAATTCCTGCCCATTTGCAGTGAACCTCAGCATCCTGGCCACATGCCAGCTCCATTCTGCCTACCTACACTTTAAACTGAATCCAGTGTTCTTCATTTCCTGCCCCAAGCTGTTCAGTAATGTTGTTGTGTGCTATTAAAAGAGCAGCTACATGTTGGTGATGGGTGAAGAGAGTCTTTACTTCTTTCACAAGGATGTTGTGAGCTTTAGTGAATGAATTCATATTGGGAAACACGCTTTAATCCAAAATGTGCCTCTTCAGAGACAAGGGGAGGAGAATCATAGGGTTAGAAGGGACTGCAACAGTCATCCAGTCTAACCCCTTGCCAAGCTGCAGGATTTATTGTGTCTAAACCATCCACGACAGATGGCTCTCCAACCTCTTTTCAAAACCTCCAGTGAAGGAGCTTCGACGATCTCCCTAGGCAGTCTCTTCCATTGTTCTACTGTTCCTACAGTTAGCAAGTTTTTACTGAGATTTAATCTAAATCTTCTGTGCTTTGAAATGTAGTAGAAGTAGCAGAATGTTCTCTCTGTGGCAAGCGAGCAGTTTTCTCCATCTTTTTGATGGCAATCTGTGAAGTATTTGAAGACTGCTATCATGTCCTCCTTAATCTCTTTCCCAAACTAAACAGATCCAGTTCCTTCAGTCATTGCTCACATGGCTTGCTTCCATCCCTTTGATCATCTCTGACACTTGCTTCTGGATCCTTTCCAGTTTCTCTAGATCCTTTCTATATAGCGGGGACCAAACTTGCCTAAGTGCTGAGTAGAGCAGTACTGTCACCTCCCAGGACTCACATGCTATGCCTCTGTAAATGCAACCTAAACTTGCAAACCCAGATTCTTCTCTGCAGTGCTGCTTCCAAGCCAGTTATCCCTCATTTTGTATTTGTGCATTTGGTTTTTCTTCCCTAAGTGTAGCACCTTACATTTGTCTTTGCTGAATTTCATTTTGTTGTCTATAGCTGAGTTCTCCAACTTATCGAGATCTCTCTGAATTTTAGTTTTATCATCCAAAGCGTTGGCAAGCCTCCCTAGCTTTGTGTCATCTGCAGATGTGGTCAGTCTGCTCTCTATTCCTACATCCAGGTCATTACTAATGATGTCAAACAACACAAGACCTAGAACCAGTCCCTGCGGAACCCCACGTGAGACCTCCTTCTAATCCGACATCATTCCATTAACGCTTACTCTTTGTTTGTGTTTGTTTAACCAATTATGTATCCACTTAATGGCAGTTCCACCAAGCCCACATTTCTCCAGCTTACTTATCAGAATGTCATGTGGACTGTGTCAAAAGCCTTGCTGGAGTCCAGGTATATTGTCCACCCCATTCCCCCCATCCACCAAACCAATCATCTTGTCAAAGAAGCAAATCAGTCTGGTTTGGCATGGTTTTTTCTTAGTAAATCCATGCTGGCTGCTAATGACTACCTCTTCATTCTCCAGGTAGTAGAGAAGGAGATGAAGAACCTAAGTGGCAGTGTCTGGAGACATTTTGTCAGCCAGACATGACTGGGCATGAGTCTTCTTTGCACCTTGGGCAGCCATTTACACAGTGCAAAATCATTCTAAAATACTATCAAATCAAAATGGCACGATTTGCATTCACTTTGCGTAGGTGTAAATGGTTACACTAGGTTACACTACTGCCTCCTAAGATCTTAGGAGGGAAAGTGCCAGACAGTTGCCTTCACTCTAGCCCTGCCAATGCATGACTAGGGAGTCAAGATGGGGGGAGGCTGTGTGAATCATGGCTTTAGCCCCACCCAGACATAATTTACTGGTAGCTCTAGCTTCCCACTGCTCTCCCCTCCCACCCATGCGTGTGCGTGCACACACACACTGAGTGTCACACTCACATTCCTTGCAAACTTTTGTAGCCAATGATTTTAGTTTATGTTCATTTATTATGTGATGTTATACTTAACTAACATGTTATTTCATATATAATCATATATTAAATACAGGTAAATTGTAGGATTATAGAAGTATAAGATTGTATAAGATTGATCAGTGTGTAGAGCAGGGGTGGCCAACCTCAGCCTGAGAAGGAACCAGAATTTACCAACGTACATTGCCAAAGAGCCACTGTAATATGTCAGCAGCTCCCCATCAACTTCCCCCTTCCCTCCGGCTTCCAGCGCCTCCCACCCACCAGCAGCCCTGACAATCAGCACCCCCCGCCCACTTCCAAATCAGCTGTTTCATGGCATGCAGGAGGCTCTGAGGGGAAGGAGGGAGGAGCAAGGACACTGCAGGCTCAGGGGAGGGAAGGAGTGCAGTGGGGGCAGGGCCTGTGGCAGAGCCAGAGGTTGAGCTGTGAGCACCCCTCCCCCTACAGCACATTGGAAAGTTGGTGCCTGTAGCTCCAGCCCCGGAGTCGGTGCCTATATTAACTTCTGAAGAGCTGCAAGTGTTTCGGAGCCACAGGCTGGCCACTCCTGACCTAGAGGAAATAATCCTGTATTAGGTATCTAAGTAAGTAGGGCTAAAATGCAAGGCTGAGGCGTGTAAGACTAGGCCATTGAGTTAAGAACTGCTGATATAAATAAGTGATTAAAGAATAACCCGATGCCTTAACATTATGGAAAAAGATGTACCAATGGGTGATATTGCAAAAAATTAACAGTAAGAGTAAATTTTTGCTTACAAGATATCCGGTAATCACATTTTTCTAACACATGCCCTAACTGCAAGGTACACAATGTGTGTAAATGCTAATGAGGCATAGTCAGAATCTCATTATAAAAAGAGGGTGCCCAGATTAGGAAAATTGAGCTCCCTGTGGGAAACTCCAGCAGGAACCATCCTTCTACTGATGATCAATCCATGAAAGATGCATCAGACCCTGACACTGTTGTTAAGGATGTGAGTATAACTATATGTGTAACTTTTACATAGGTCTTTATAGCATTTTATATGCTTGGGTAATCATAACTTTAACTGTAACTTTAATAAAACTTGTAAAATAAACTAAACCTTGTACTTGTGAATGTCTGTGTGGTCACTACCCTTGGTCTTTATCTGTTCCTAGAGACTCTAAATCTGAAGCAAGTAGCAGAAGGGACTTTCACTATATTAAGCTTAAAACTGTAGCCACTGGAGCAGAGCTGTGGGGAGTCCCGAGCCCTGATGCCCTCCCCCGCTTCTTGGGGAAAAAGCTGGAATGAAGCTGCAGGGCTGGAGCCACAAGCCCTGGCATTCCTCCCTCCCCCCACTCCAGGGCAGAAGCCAAGAATGGAGCTGCTGGGCTGATGCCCCAAACCCCAATGCCCCCCATGAGGTTGAAACCAGGAGCAGAGCCATGGGGCTGAAGCCCCGAGCCCCAGCACTCCCCCCAACCTAAAGCTCTGAGCTATGGTGCTCCCAAGGGTCAGAAGCCCAGACCACCCTCCCAGAGCAATAACACACACCCACACACCCCGTGGTCAAAGTCCATAACATCTTGTTTGGAGTTACGGACATTTCAGAGTTACGGCCAACCTCCATTACCAAGGTGTCCATAACTCTGAGGTTCTACTGTTCAAGAATATTGCTCTGAAAATACTTGAAGGGAGTGGAGAGTGAGGTGATCAGAGACTTTATTTATCTTTTTCCTGACTGGGAGTGTAAGATTTTCCATTCAGTGTAGAATGTTTCTAATAGAAAACTACATAGATTTTTCTTAGCACAAAATCTTAATTCCTACCCTTTGCCATTGACAGAATGCAAGCTTTTGACAAGCTATAGAATCTCCTTAGTGTTCCATTACTTTCTCAGATCCAGACAAATTCCTAACTTGTGTAAATTTCAGTGGAGCTATGCCAGTTTATACCAGCTGATGATTTGGCTTTTGGTTTTGTGTTGTTCCATTACTTTCTCACCTTTCGATACACACTTTCCTTTGTTTCATGGTGTTTATCCACTAGCAGGGAATGACTGTCTTGTAGAAGTGGCTTCTGTTGAGCTTTGTTTTTATATCAAATTTAGTGTTAGGTGATTTCCTTTTATTTTTCTTTTTGTTGTTGTTTGTGGCTATATTATCTTGTTCATTTATAAAGGAAAAAGCATAAAAGGTGTAGATTATGCACTATATTTCCTGTAACATTAATTAATAATTGTAGAACACTGACATATATTGCACTCTACTTAAAAGTCTGTTTTCTTTAGTAAATAAGTCAACTATTTAATTCACCGGCATAACTAAATTTATACACCTCAACAATGTAGAAAAATATATTACTATGATAATATATTCTGGTCCAGATTCAGCTCTAAATTTCTCTGGTGTACATCCAAAATAACTCCATTGACTTCCCTGGAGTAATGACTACCTCATTTATAACTAGTGTATTTGAAACTCGACTCTAGTCCAATCTATCTCTTCTCAACTGATGTAAGCCAGATGGTCACCATTTTTTCATAGCTTGAACCAAATATTAACAGACAAATTGATGCCATGAACACTTCCCTTCCCATTTATGGTCACTAGGACAACCTCCCCTTCCCAGTCACAAGGACCATCTCCACTCCCGTGTGCAGTCAAATAATATCCCTTGGGCAACTGCAGCAAGTGCTTAGCTGGGGAAGTAGCATTAGGAATCTATTTAATGTATTTTTAATTAGCTTCCAATACAATTTAGCAGCTGGAAACCAGGTAGAGAGCCAGCACCATGGGCTTGATCTTACACTCATTAAAATCAATAGGAAAGCTCCCATTGATTTTAATAGTGCAGGATAAGGGCCCATGTGACCATCTAGCTCTCCACATGCTACCACCAAGTAGTGCCTAGCACAATGAGGTCCTGCTCCACCATTACAACTCCTAGATATTACGGTAATTATAATAATAAAGTGCTTCACAGTCATAACCTAAGATATAACCATATATATTTAGACTCATTTGTGTTTGCTGTGACTTACCCATTGGAAAATTATTGATCTTCACTGAGATTAAGTTGAACATTATTTTTGTTTCCAAGGCTTCATGTATTCTGAGCAGAAACTACGTACCGCATTGAACTGGGCTATATTGTGTCTGAAGATTCCATAATATGGCCTGATGAAATAGCAACATGTGGCTTTTATGAAAGATTTTACAACATGTCCTGCTATTGAGCTCTGTGTAGGACTTCCTATTGACTCCAGTCTATGCGTGTGCCCAAAGATTCAACTTGAACCTGTGCCTTGTGAGAAAAAGATCTCACCAGCTTTAAGATTACAGACATTCAAGTTCCCCTTCATGCATTATGGAGAACTCAGTTAAAAAGTGACGTGTTTTTATGAACTTTATGATATATTATTAATTAATTTATTTTATTTATTTTATTTTATCATTGACATTCTTATTATTAATTCAGTGATGATTTCCAAAAAACACTTCCCTAGAAGACTCTTCAGACAATAATCTAGCTGCCATTCTGCCATCTCCCATTCTTACCCCCAAACACACATGGAATTACAAAAGTATTTTTTAAAAATTCGGTGGATTCTCCAAATAGATTTTGTGAAATTCCCAAAACTTTTTCCTAGCATGAGGCCTTATTATCTAAAGAGATTTCCAGGGAGGTGCTTTTAGATAATTATCTGAGAATTAATCATTAAAATGCAAAACAATCATACATACTAATGTTCTTACATACTCAAGTCATTTTAAGGTACGTTACCAATTTTCATAAGGGGGCCACTGTCAGAAATGCAACTTCATCTAACCAATTAGGGGCTTCTTCTGCATTACAAATCTGTAACTGCTTTCATTGCACTTAACAGCTGTTTATGCAAAGTACTGTGTGAAACACTATTAGAAACCACAGGTCTCTTGAAAAGGGCTTAAAAACACCCCAAAACCTCCCAGTAATGCTGCATTACATACACTCCCTCTGTAGGGCAACAGCCAACAAACAGTTAAAATTATGGGAAGGTAATTCCATCATGCTATTAATGTCCTGCAATTCAGCTGTGACTGTGTTCTGTTCACTTGGTTTTTCTCTTCAAGTGCTGTTCTGTTTTTAAAGCTGCTTTGAAGGAATGCTCTCCAGTGGACTGCAGCCTGTCACTGCTCCCTGTCATGTGTCCGATAATTAAAATCTGACTGATTTACTGACTGGCATCAACCATCACAGCTCAAGAGTTAGATGATGTTCATCCTTCCCAAGGCTAAATTTACTTGGTGAAAAGGGGCCGCTTGCTTCCAGCCTGAGCTGTCATTCAGCTGCCGTGGAAACCATAAAGATAGCTAACAGAGCCCCAGCCAGCAGTCTTTAGTTTATTTTATTCTAATATTTATTGCCACCCAGAAAATGAACATAATACAGACAAGTTAGTGAGAGCACTGCACCAGTGATTTGTGAGGCTGGTGTGGAGTGAGATCAAAACACTCCTGCAGTACTGAAATAAAATAGAACAGCGGTGTTTCCCCAAAGTATGGCTGGGCTGTAGCTATGTTTATATTAACTCTAATGGGGTACAATTTATTATTGCATTTTAAGTAGATACTCTCTTGGAGGAGGCTTTTTTTTAAAAACACCCACTGTTCAGGCAGTACAATAAATAAATAAATAAATAAAGGACCATTGAGTCACCCAGTGTGAATAATCTAGCAGTATTAATGGAACCGCCAGGATCTATCGAAAACTGCAACTTTGATAGCTCAGGGTCATGGTATCAGTCCCACTGCTGGAACAAGATGTTTACAAAAGATTTAAACTCTGGTGAGCAAGCCCTCGCCGGCTCACTCTCCTTAGCCTTTAGGGTTACGTCCTGCTCATCTTGCTCCTTACCGTTAATTACTTATCTCACGCTGGGTGCGACAGATGCCAGCAATCTCCAGCGCTCTGCCCCTACTAGCAGCTTCACCTCAACCTGAAGCACAGCAGGAGCTCATAATTCTGGCCCAATTTCCAAACCAGTCTTTCTCTGTCCTTAAAAAAAAACAAAAACAGAATAGATTTTAGTCCACATCCCTCATTTTTCTGTACTCCCAACTATAGTACTTGTCCTCTTCTGTACATAAATAAAGCAGAACCTTAAACACATACCGCCTGGTAAGAAACTCAAATACCTTTCCAGCATGGAAAAGATTAATCACACATACTATTTACAGTACTAAACAAAACAATTATAACATCATATATACTCGGTTGAACAAACACAGCGACAGTACTTTTAGAAAACATACAGTAAAAAGCAAATGAGAATCCACATCAGGAAAGATGAACTTTCCATGAGTCTGTATCCCCTAATAGCCTTTGGGTACACAAAGTTCAGGTACTATTTGGCTCCACTCTTCTGGAAACATCAGCTCTTCTGTAAGAGAAAGACCCACAAGGCCTGATACAGCACTACCTTACTCCAGATTTGCCCTGGTGTAACTCCACTTCTCGCTCTGCAGTTACCATGGTGTACACCTGGAGAAACTCAGTACTGAATCAGCCCCATGGCGTGACGTTTTCAAAAGTAGGAGCATGTAAAATAACAAAAGAAACCCATATTTGTACTTACGTAATTATACAAGCAGTTAGGCATTTGCTGGTGCAATTATCCATCATGAATACAAATGTCAGTGCATGTGGACAAGCCAACCTCAGTCTCTACTGTTTGAAAAATTGGCTCATTTTGCATTTGGCTTCTGGAGAGTTAAAAGTGTGCACAGAACAAAGAGGGGACCTCTTGCCCTCAATGAGTTTACAAACAGAGGACCCAATCCTGCATATTGTTACTCAGATGAGTCTTATGCATATAAGTAGTGCCATGAAGGTCAACAGACCATTTGCTTGACTAAGAACTAATCACATGAATAAGGATTTGCATATTGATTTGGTGCCTGATCCCGCACAGGCAGTGCACTGCCTTACAGAGGGCAGAAATCCCCTCATTAAAAAATCACTGTTAAATTCTATAGTAATGGTCCAAATTAGTGATACTGCAGTACAGATGTTGTTACTGAAGAATACTCTTATATATGTTTATATGCAGTGAGGGTATTTTTGTGCGTCAAAGACACTTACTTGTTGAGGGAACTAAGCTATACAGGCTGCCAATTCAGAATTGCAGCCTAAACAAACTGAAATACGGACTTAACACGCATTATGCAAGGTGTTGTCTGATTAGCCATGGATTTGATGTGCTCTAACACACTGTAAAGAGAGCTCAAAAATCATCCATACCAAACAGCTTCATCATTTACTCTCAAAATATTTCATCTTCCCTTGTCTTCTTGCCTGCAGGAATTTCTATCAACTCAGTATTTCTTAATCGGAACTTATTTTTTACAGGTCATCAATTTGATTTCTTTGTGCTTCGTCGTTTCATTTGGAACAGCAATCAGTTGTGCCCATCGATCTTTAGCACCCTATATTCAATTTTCATGCAGCTGTTTGCCGTGGTGGAACTAAAAACTTTCTGATGAGTAGAAGTTTCATGGTATATCTCAGACTATTTTGGTCATAATTATCATTTTAAAGGATATGTAAAAATGAAAGCCATCAAACTACAAAAATACCAAAACCAGAAAAAATTAAAGCATACAAGAACAATAACACTGTCTGTCACCTTGGGTTATCTATGGGATCAATTTCCTTACTGGCCAGCTTAGAGTTCATCTTGGGCACTGAACTTGAGTTGTGGTTAAGTTACACTTAGCAAGTATAACTATGAATGGTATTATTTGGTCATAAACTTATCCAGCTCTTTTCCTGCTACAATTCTGGTCCTTATGACCTGCTGTGCAAGTGAATCCCAGAGGCAGGTGACATCCTGGGTGAAGAAACAGATCCTTTCATTTGTTCTAAATTTACCTGCCATTAATTTTATGAAGCAACAAGTTGTTGCTGTACTGTGAGATATCAAGAAGAGGAAGGACTGATCAGTTTTCACTACATATTTCTTAGTCTTAAATATCTCAGTCAAGTTCCTTTTTATTCTCCTACTTTCCGAGTTCACTCTCCCCTTAAGCTGGTAATGAAGCAGGATGAAAACTGCTTTTCAGTGTGATTAATACTGAGCAAAACTTTCTCCTCAAAAGCAGAGGAAGATCTCATGGTTTTGATGTAAAAGCAACTCTCTAGGGATGCACAAACCTCAGATAATTTCAGCCAGCCCTGGTTTGACTCGAGACCTTTAACTCTCTCCTATACATCCTTCCTTCCCCTCAATCCCAAAGGAGCATGTCTCTACCTAATTGGCTCCAGGAGCCCTCACACAAACCCCTCTCCACATACCTCTAGGTATCATCTGGGGGAGGGGTATAAAAAGGATCTTTTTCATTACTCCCCAACATCTTTGGTGACAGGTGGCTGACCCAATTCCCATTTTCTGTGCCAGGCTGGCAGTCAGGGGATGAACAGAGGTTTTAGGCAAACCTAAGGCCTGCTGCCCTTTCAGTCCATAGAGTCTTCAGGGGAGCCTACTACCTACTCACTCCTCACCCACCGAGATGTGGCACAAGGACATGGCCTAGCCTTCCTACAATCCCAGTGTCAGGCTTATAGGGCAAGCTATGCTTTACACCACTTTTAGTCCCCATAAGGTGCTTCCCTCTGGTGACAGGCCTGACTTCCTTCTCCTCTCTTAAGGGTGAACCCATATCACCCAACTACTCTGAGACTGGTTCTCTGGGCTGCAGCCCCCTGTTTACCAACCACATCAATATAACAGGCCCAAATGTGCATGGTTCCTGTAAGCACTTTTCCTGCCAGGAGTCTGTGACCAAGGAGCTGATTACAGTGATTCAAAAACAGCTTCTTCTTATTTACCCAAAGGTAGAAAGAGTTAGAATGAAAAAGATTTATATATATTTGCAGGAGGAGGGTGTAGCCCAGTGTTTGAGCATTGCTCTCCTAAACCCAGGGTTATGAGTTCAATCCTTGAGGCAGTAGTTTGGGGATTTAGTTGGAGAGGGGTCCTGCTTTGAGCAGGGGGTTGGACTAGACGATCTCCTCAGGATATTTCTTACCCTGATATTGTATGATAACTCTTACCTACTGTCATTTTTGCTTTCAAGCTTTTGTAAATTCCCTCCATCCAAGTTACCTCCATCTCTAGGTTGAGGGATAGCCCTCTTGCTGCAGTTTTTGTCTCTCTTTCTCCTGGGCAACTGCTGACAAGCTCAGTCACTTCTCTCTCCTCTCCACACCTCCTTTTCCCCTAGCCCACATCTTTATGGTTTTAGCATCTCCTTTGATCCAAGGGTCCACCTGGGAAGAATAAACTTTGCCAACCTGGTTGAAGCCAAGTTGAGGGTATTCCCCAATTAATAGCCTCCCTATTGTTTCCCCAGGACCCTTGGTATTCCCTATGATAGTATGTTATCTTTGCCATTGTTTGGTTTCCTACTGCTTTTCCCTTTACAGCCTTCTTTGATTTAACTCCTAGTCAGGCAGGATAATATCAGACAAGTAAACTGAGGTGCATATAATATTAACAAAATATATATAGTTCAGGCCTGCACAACTCGTAAAGCGGCGAGGGCCACATTACTCCAAAGAAAACAGCTGAGGGCCGAAACCTCCCAGCCCCGCAGAAACACCCTGCCCCAGGGCCACCCAGCCCTGCGGAAACAAACTCTCCTTCCCCAGCGCAGCCCCACCAAAACAGCTGTGGGCCAAAAACGAAGGTTGGGGTTGAGGAGGTGATACTTTATTTTAAATCTACCAGGGGCTCCCAGCTGAAGAGGAGACTGGGAGCCCTCAGGGTCAAATTAAAGGGCCCGGCGCTCCAGCGGCTGGGGGAACCCGGCAGGGCCGGCTCTAGGTTTTTTGCTGCCCCAAGCAAAAAATAATTTGGCTGCCCCCTGTACCCTCCTGCTGCCCCAGTCCTGGGCTTTCCCCCCACTGACCCACACCCCCTGCTGCCCCAGCGCTGGGCTTCCCCCTTTCCGCCCCACCAGTGCCCTCCCCCCACCCCGCTGCTGCCCCAGCCCTGGGCTCCCCCACGACCAGTGCCCCACACACACACTTCCTGCCGCCCCAGCCCTGGGTCACTGGTAACTCGCTCCCGGGGGGGGTCATTAAGCAGGAATTTTGGATGTGCACAAAACACAGACAGGATTGGTTCCCATATGGTTACAGAGCTGCAGGAAAGTGGAACAATTTTCAGCTTGTGTGATTGGAGGATATCTGGATGCATATTATAAGACTGTCCTCCATAAATGAAGAAAAGTTGAGGTGCCTTTATTCTTTTGTTCCACTTTTTCTTTCTATGGGGAATTTGCCAATGCAATATCACTGTCTTCCTTTTAAACAAACAAAAAGCAATGGCTTTTGAAAATAGCAGTTCCAGTCCTAATAAGCATTTCTTGCTCAATTTTATCCTACTTTTTCTACAGCAAGTTACAGTGGATCAGTGTATTTGATTTGGGAGAAATGAAGTAACAGCTGCCCAAACTGAGATTGAGCACTCCTGAATTTTGAGGTGTTCAAATCTGGAAGGCAGGTGTTTGGGGAGTGCGGGGGGGGTTGTGGGCTCCATGGAGGAGCATGGCAGCAACGTGTCTGGAGCTGCATGGAGCCAGACACGCTGGTCTGAGTGGCACGGTAAGGGGACTGGGGGTTGGAGAAGGGGTAGGGGTTCGGGGGGGGACAGTCAAGGGACAGGGAGGTTGGGCAGAGGTTCAGGGGGGCAGTCAGGGGACAGGCAGCAGTTGGATAGGTATGGGAGGCCCAGGGGTTTATCAGGGGACAGGTAGGGGGTGGGGTCCTGGGGGAAAGTTGGGGGGCGTCTCGGGAGAGGGCAATCGGGGGACAAGGAGCAGCTGCATTTAGATAGGGGGTGGGGTCCTGAGGGGCAGTTAGGGGCAGGGGTCCCTGGAGAGGGGTATCAGGGGACAAGGACCAGCGGTGTTAGATAGGGGGTGGGAGTCCTGGGGGGCAGTTGCGGCAGGGGTCTGGGCAGGGGGCAATCAGTGGCCGCGGGCCGCAGCCCAGAGCCCTTTGATTCTGGGCCAGCTGAGATTTAGAGGGCTCTGCGCTCCCCGCTGCTGTGGGCAGCCCAGAGCCCTCTGACTCCCCGCCACGGCTGGGATTTAAAGGGCTCTGGGCTCCCCGCCGCTGCGGGCAGCCCAGCGCCCTCTGACTCCTGGCTGTGGCTAGGATTTAAAGAGCTCTGGGCTGCCCGCAGAACGCTGTGTGTGGGGGATTCAGAATCCCCCCGCGGGCCGCACAGTGAGGCTCCGCGGGCTGCATGTTGTGCAGGCCTGATATAGATGTTTCCCTTCTTGTCCACTCTGAGTCATGAAGGTTGCATGGCAGTAATGTGAAGAATTTCATTATATCAGGTATATCATCTATCGCCATGGGACAATCTCAGTCCTCACCTTATGGTAATACCCAGGAAAGCACTGGCTGCAGTGGAAGCAGGATTGTGTTCACTCCTGCTGCTAAATGGGGGTAGCAAATCATCTACTTCTCTAGAAAGCCTTGCTATAGAACGAGAGGCACAGGCCCCATTTTTAGTCCCCTTGAAGACTGAGTTTGGTGGGACCAAACCAACAGGTCACTCTTTACAAAATCCATGAGGAATAGAACTTGCTAATCACCCTCTGAAGCCTTTGAGAAGGAAGACTTCCAAAGCCCACCTGTCGCTACCTGAGGGTTCAGAACTTATGGTCGGAGAAGCAACAAAACACCCATTTCCTTAGGAAACTAACTAGGTTAGCCAAGGTTTGTTGAGATTGTTTTGGACTTTTGGGGGTTTTGCACAAGATTTAAACTGAGTCAACATCAGAAGATGGAAAACCTGGTAAACTGAACAAAATGGTTTGGTTCACTGAAGTCACCTGGAACCCAACAGGAAAGTATAGCTCTATTTACCACTCCAATGGTGTCACGTATTGAGTTACTCTCAGTACCATGGCTACCACCGGTAGGCTTAGAAATGTTGGGCCTCATCCTGATGTAACTGGTTTTATACAGGGGTAACTCTCTTGACTTCAGTGGAATTACTCCTGACTCACTCTGATATAAGTGAGAGGAAAACCAGATCCATCAATTGCAATTACAGGGCCAGCTCCTTGAGTGCATGGGAGGTACATGCTGCACACATGAGTGGAAAATGGATGGCTTTCAACCTTCTGCTGCCCCCTAAATCCTGGGGCCTGTTTGGCCGCAGGGTAGCTCTAATTTATGCTGGCTGGAACAGCCTTTTCCATCATCTCTGGATTGCACTCACAGAACCTTGGGTCCCAGGTATGTCAGGGAGGATTGAATGGAGTAGAATTGGTTCCTTTGACTTTATCTGACCGGCGGGGCGGGGGGGGGGGGAGCTCCTTGATGCAAGGGTGATGCAAAGGTGTCAAGAGCTGACCCAAAAACTGCATTGTGGGCTGTTTTCACTTAATTAAATTAATTTGATAACTAAGAATTAGCACAGATTCTGTAGCTGTGAGAGAAAGAGCAAAGGCACATTATTATTATTGTTTTAAATAAATGAGTTCGATAGAAATAATGTAACAAGATTATATTATACAATGAAAATAAATAAAAATGGTAGGATCAGAGTATATTTCATCATGAAGGATACAAAATAGACCTTTACAAGTTATTTATCTACAGGAATCACTTCATCCATCATGGAACTGCACCCACTTCTAAGGTGTACTGAAGCAGACGTTTAATGGCGCCCAGCAACACTAGCTAAGTTTAAGACGGGAAGTGAAGAACTCATAGTACAGCATCCAGATCAAATTGCAAATGTCAAGTGAAATTCACCAACTGGGAGGAGAAGAGCAAAAGGGAGATGACTACTTTTTATGTAAAATAAATCAGTTTGCTAATCGGGTTGGGATTTTGCTGCTGGGAGTTGAGGAGGGCAAAAGGAGAACAGTAATTTTTAGAGTTGCCACTTGAAAATACAGTCCTTCTTGCTTCAACATTGCTTTGATGCAGTATCAGAGCAGGAGCCTCTTGAAGTACTGTAATGTCAAGCTCAAACAGGCATATTTTAAAGTAACAGGAAGTAAATTAAGCTAATTAAACACTCAGTGCTCTGAATTTTTTTAAGCAGGTTTGCTGGCCAAGCAAATTTTTCCAAGCTTTCACAGCTATGCTCATAACCTACATTTCAGGAGGTAACTATTTCTCGGAGCTGTGGGCTTAAATCTAAATCTTAGTGATATTGGTTTGGTTTTGAGCACTGGATTCATGTGTGTAACCGTGACTGCTCGATAAAGGGAAAATAGCCTGTAAGATCTATTGTATTCATTGCACGAAACCTTCACCCCCGTTCTGCACCCTTTACACTGAGAAAAGGGCTATGGCAGTGTAAACGGTCTCAAGCCCCAGTTCTGTCTGAGGCACTGCAGAAGACAGCTGGCTGTTCTCTGAGGACCCCCACCCCACATAAGTCCCAGTACAGGAGTAAAAAGGGAACTGGGGCTCTGGCTGGAAGAGGTCTGTGTCCAGGGCAGGGCTACACCACTCAGTATTGTGGATATTCCAGGCAATATTGCAGCCCACAGGAAAACCCAAAAAGACTGCTGTAACTTAGATAGCCCACCCCATATTGTCTAAATTATACCATAGGCCTCTCCAGCCCCCAAAGTAGCCCAAGACCAGGAGCAACAGTGTGTCTTAAATTCACAATAGCGCCTTTCTTGTGGGCTGTTAGTTCTGTGCTGTGCCTCAACAAGGGTAGATGGACATGTGCTAGTTCTGCTGGAGATAGCACACTAAAATAGCAGTGTAGCTGGGGGTATCATGGGTAGCAGCTCTGGCTAGCCAATCCAGCTGAGTACAAACCTACCCGGACTCCCTGGGTATATACACAGGAGGCCAGACCAAGCCACCACTCCTGCTACACTACTATTTTTAGTGGGCTAGCTCAGCACACTCCCATCTTAAAATAGTAGTGTAGTAGTGTAGACATCCCCTAAGAAGTGCAGTATGGAATCTCACCCCCATTATTATTTTTTTGTCCCGTAATTCCTGGTACTCTAACTATTCTGTGCATTTCAAATCTTTAAAAAGACAACAAACATGAGTACACTAAATTTCCTTTTCCTCCTTCTCCTGGCTTTTCCATTCTGAATATATGGTTTATAGGCTCAGACCTGTCTGATCGATCTGCCTAAGGGCAAGTAGAGTTCTGATCTCTCTAGCACTACCATTATAGTGCTCTGCACAGTCTAGATCAGGCACTGATACTACCATGCAAGTTCATACCAGCTATCACTAACTCACAACGAGTGTCTGATCTTTCTTGTTTGTTCCTGCTTGGTTTTATTGCATATTGTGAACATTTGAATGCAATTTTAATTACTTAAAAACAAAACAAAACTTTGCAAGATTTATTAAAAAAAACACATCTTGTAAAAAACTTCTTATACTGTGAGTTGTGCTTTCAGGGCCTGATCTAAATTCTATTTAAGTCAATGGGAGGCTTTCCATTACTTTAATGGGCTTTGACTCCAACACACGTAGCGTTGGATGTGTAAGAAATGTTTGTCCTCCACCTGAAGGAATATAGGAATTTCCAGACAGGATCGATCCCATAATCTGTCTAGTCCAGTGTCTTACTGCTGACAATGTCCAGCAACAGAAGTTTCAGAGAAATGAGCAAGAAACCACACAATAGGCCAATGTGGGATACCCTGTCCTCATAAAGCGCTGTTTTGTCCAAATAGTTAGAGATTGGATTAAGCTCTGAACCTGAGACTGTATATCTATTCCAAACCTCTCCATTTTAAAAAATATTAATGATTATATTTCTGGATATTCTTGTTATCTGTATAGATGTCTAAATCCATCCCGTCACCCCCCCCTCCTCCCCCTTTGATGCTTGCTAGGTGATTGGCCTTCAGTAGGGAATCACCTCTCATCAAATAATCAGATATACTGGTTAATAATTTGGGCCTGGGGGAAACACTGTTGTGGCATCATCAGAATATGTCACTCCAGCATTCCCAAAGAAGGGATCCAATTCTGATCTCACATGAGGGTAAACCTGGGTGAAATCCTTTGACTCCAAGACTGTTAGCCCAAGAGTCTTTCAGCTCCAGTAAAAAGCCTGGTAAAGATTCTAAGAGATATTAGATTACGTCTAATAATAAACAGCCCTTGTCCATGAGCTCTCTCACATGGTGGGTCTTTAGCATAGGCTGCAAGCTGAGCATCGAATGCTGCATGATCTTTTGTAAGAACCAGGATAGGCCACCACACAGCTCATTAAATAAATGGGCATATTGTGCTTGCCAATTAAGAGATTAATTTATGGAGGAAAGGCAGAGGGGAACTAGAATTTCAGATCCTGTAGCATTTTCAGGCAAGTGAGCTGCCAACTGAAGGAGTGACTTCAGTAACTGAAACCTGTGAAGGTTTCCATACCTGTAACTCTGAATATTCCACACAGCCATCATGTCAACTGAGGTTACTGCAAAGTTAAAATTGTACTGGCAGTGTAAATAACTCTTCTATTGTCATGCCTACTGTACAAACAGAAAGCCACTTTCCTGGCTTTAAGACAAAGCTTGATAAGTATATGGAGGGGATGTTATGATAGGATCGTTAATTTGGGCAATTGATCTTGAATTACCACCAGACAGGTCTGCTCAATGGTCTGCGGGGAGATGTTGCATGCGATGGGTACTGAGTTGCTGCGGAGAACTCCTTCTTGGGTGCTGGCTGGTGACTCTTGCCCACATGCTCAGGGTTTAGCTGATCGCCATATTTGGGGTCGGGAAGGAATTTTCCTCCAGGGCGGATTGGCAGGTGCCCTGGAGGTTTTTCGCCTTCCCCTGCAGCGTGGGGCACGGGTCGCTTGCTGGTGGTGTCTCTGCAGCTTGAGGTCTTCAAACCATTTTTGAGGATTTCAATAACTCGGTCCTGGGATAGGGGTTGTATAAAATTGGATGGGTGGGGTTCTGTGGCCTGCCTTGTGCAGGAGGTCAGACTAGATGATCAGATTGGTCCCTTCTGACCTATGAGTCTATGAGTCTATGAGCGTGAGAGGTAATACATGCTAGTGCTGTGTAGTTAAAAAGGTTTATCAGCATGAGTTTCAGAAGGCCATATAACTCATGAGTTCCAAAGTCATGTGATATACAATTCCTCTCAAATAAGTACCAAAAAAAACATTTATACCTGTACCACACAACCCTAGCATTCACTCTGTATGTGCTATACAAGGTGCTATACACAAATAGCAAACAATGGAAAGGTTTGTTACGGTTCCTATAGTTGTTTCCATCCATCTATAAAGCCATGCTTCCATAGGAGGCCAACTATTCAGGCCTTGCAGTCAGAGGAAAATTATAATCAGGGTATATTAAAAATCATTAACATGACCTAAAATAGCTTTTTCATCCATAATAACAGTATAGTTTGAGGGTCTTACATGATATCTTGTGGTATAGCTGGGCTAGAAACAAAACCAAATACCCATGAAAAGAGGAGCTTTCTATCTATTTAAGCACCAGTTATTACAGTTGATGGTTTGTGAGATATTAAATCTGCTGCTGGAACAAGTTTTGACTATTGTCCAGGCCCCGGGCAGTGAAATTTTGCTGTAAAAATTCAGCAGTTCAGTGAAAGCAAGAAACTTTTTCTGTTTTGTTTGGATTTCACGGGAGGAAACATTTGACTTCAGAAAGTCATACACGTAAGTCCGGATTGTAACCCTGCTTTCCAGTCCAGCATCATGTAACTGTGCTGTCTGAGGGTCAGGCCAGGAATGAGATTGGGTCTCAATCTCAGTCTGAATTCTACTCCTTCCCTGGCCACCAGGGGTCAGGAATTTGCACATGTCCGTTTGCTGTCACATCTTATTTTTCTTTTTGTATCAGCTCAGCTGCATTTGCTGGAGCATTGGGTAGAACCAAAGCTCCACCTACTTGCTGCCTGTACCACCCACTCTACCTATCTGAACAAGAATGCAGCTACGCTCCGCTCCCCTAACCCCCAACTCTGGTGATGCAAGGAGCCTACACAGATGGTTAAAGGGGTTTCTTGTGCCCCCTCACTCTCCTGTGCAGATGAGCAAATAGACATATGATTGAGCCCCCTAGTGAAAGTCTCCATACAGATAACTCCCTGTTCCTCAAACAGTTGATCAGTTACAGCACACAGCATGACCAAAAAATGAAGCCACCAGCTGATTGGTTGGTTTAAATGGTGGCTATTGAAGCAGCTCAGCAGTTTGGAATATTGCAAGTAGTCCCAGAAGAGTGGAATTATGGGTAATGTATGGTTAACTAACATTATCCTGCTGTGAAAATATATCTTTCTTGGCAGCAGAGACAAAGTCTTCGAAGAGTGAAACACTAAGGGGCCCTTGTGGCTCCTGGTGGTGTTTCTAAAAGTTCCCTAGTGAATATTAATGTAGTACTGTTTGAATTTTTTACCCCTCTAGTGCACCATGTAGACAAACCTGTAGTCAGTGGAAGAGAGGAAGTGAAGCAGATATACCCCGGCCAACAGGAACTGCAAACATTAGAGTGGAATGCTCCATTTCAGAGGAGGAGGACAAGGCAGCACTGGGGCTGTTAATTGGGAGCATTTTGCTTCCGGGAATTGGGAAGGCTAGGGAGAATAGTAGTTTTAAGAGTCATCAGTTCAAAAAAATAGCTTTCAATGGAATTGCACAGGATATAAATCAACGTACAATTTGGCCCAGATGTTTAGCTGGGCTTCAACTTAATATGATGTTTTTCACATCTCCACTCTGAACAAAAGGATTTTTGTATTTTGTTTTCCTCTCCGTTTTCTAATGCAATTTGTTTAAAGGGTTAAATAAATGTTTACAGCTCCTTAACAAAATTGTACACAATCAAATAAAGCCAGCAGCACCCACTTTACAGTAGAGTGTGTCTCCTGAAAAATGAGCATATTCTTTGCAAATTGTCCCAGTCAAGGTCTCCATTGGCACTATATTAAACTGCAGAATTTTACCTTTATACAAGATGAAATGTTATATTTCATGTACACAAAAATGAGCATTTTGACACAGACAATGTGACCAAAACAGTTTCCACCCTCAGCCATAAAATTTGATGGCTTCCTCGAATTTAGTTATCCACAGAAACATACTGTACATGAAACAAACAGTTTTAACTTGAAAGCTCACTCCCACCAAATGCCTGCATTTTTTTTGAAAGCAACAAGAAAGACCTCAACTCAACTATAACATATTTCCAGGAAAAAATCTTTGCTGTTATTGTGTCAGACATAATTTATTTCCCAACCAATAATGATATTTAATCAAAACTCACACTAGCATTCTTAAAAGCATTTAAAAAACAAAACAAGCATTAACTGTGCCATAGTTTGGTCCTTAATCATCTAATCAAACCCCATAAATTCTCCACTCTCTCCAAAAATGAATTCTTGGCAGCCTCGACTGAAATCAAAAAAAGTGTATGTAGAAGTTCAAAGCTGTGATTTACGTTTCTGATAGTTCTAAATTAACTCTTAATCTATGAAGAATAAAGAAACCATGTTTGAGATTCAGCCTGCATCCAACCAGATGGTTTAAGGAGACAGTCTCTGTGATGTGTGGCTACAGCTCTTTCTGTCCCTGGCATACACACCTGAAGTTCATGCCCTCTAATGTAATTGGACAGTTTTGTTTGTGGAAATGGCCTGTTCTGCCAAATGCTGAAGTCCTTGCTTTGACAGATATATCACTTTCCCATTGTGAGTGTATTTTGAAGAGAGCTGACACATGATCAAGTTCTCTTAAATATCCTTCAGCAAACCTGACAGTTGTCCAGCAGGGTCTTGTGCTGTATCCAACTGTCAGCTATCACTGAAGCATTATGGGAAAATATACTGAAGAAAACAGCAGTGGGAGGAGGGGATGTGATTTATGTTTTCCCTGCTTAATTTGGATATTTTCAAACCAAGTACTTTGTATTCATTTTAACAGCGTGAGCTTAATAAGATTCAGGTAGTACTGAACAGCAACATTTTTTGGACTTTGGGGATTCAATGTATTTCATATTGAAAAGCACCCAAAAACTTCCGTGTGCACGTATCTGAGATTAGGACCATTTATTTGAAAGCAAAATGATAACAGTGTTGAGGACTAAATGTTCTCATATTAAGATCTTTTCCTCAAATTTGAGTCATGATGTAAACAGCAATAACGAAATAGACAATTTACAGCTATCCAGTGTACCTCCTATTCAAATGATTTATAAGATTTCACATCAGGAAATGATTTCACATCAGGAAAAAGTGATCCTTTGTACACAAACATATTGAGTTGGTTAGTATTTTTGTTTACCTTTTGCTACTATTAAAGATGTTTGTGCTTCAATAATGGCTCCAGCAATTTCTGTTAGGCGGCTTTTACTCTTTAACTTGCCCTCGGGGCCAGGCTTATAGTCCTTTCATCTTAAAATTTCCCTGGTTTAGCCACCATTGCAGCTGCAAACCCCCTAGCGTAGACATGGTTTACAGCAGTGCAGCATGATGTGCATTGGTTTGAATCTGAACTAAGCAGCTCTGGTCTATACGAATTGTAGGCACTGGTGCACTACACCCTAGGCTAAAAGACCTAAGACACAAAGGTATACAGCTCATATGCAAAAGCTGAAGCAAAACACAGGGTGGAATACAGATGGTATGGAAGCTCTGCAGCCACAGAAGAGATGTTCAGAACTGGAGTACTGGTGAGTGATCATGGCTGCCCATGTTATTCTAGTGTCCCTTTAAATATAGCATCTGGGTAACTGCCTACTTAGCCTGTGCCTAAGGCCACACTTGGGAAGTGAAGTGCCATAATCTTGGTTTATTGCACTACATCTACTGTATTTGCTCAATCTTTTGCCTGAGGGAGTGGTTGTGGGAAATGTATAGCTTCCCACCCCCCAGTCTGAGAGACTATAAGGCTGACATTTGTCAGTAATTTACATGTATTGTTATAGGTGTTTCTGTTGTAGCCTTATTCAGAGATTGTGGGATGAGCACATTTTAGCAATCTCACAACACATTTTTTTACAAAGACTTCTGCTGTAGAAGTGACTGGAGTGTCACAGATTCAGCATTACCTGATTGCTTAGTCAAACAAGAGCCAAACAAAATGGCTTTTGACTCTAGCCACTGCTCCAGGAAACATTTGGGGAAGGCTGCTTCTAGCTGCTTTCCCTCCCCCAGCTCTGCAGAGAACAAGAGTAAGTAGAAACATAATGTGGCCCTCTGTTCCCCACAAAGACCATAAATCTTGCACAATCAAGACAATTCAAACATTCCCCAGGTCTGTCTGTTACATTTTTCTCCCCATGGGCTAAGCTGTTAAAAGCCACTCCCTGCGCTCATATTAACTTTTTTGTTTGTTTGTTTCAACGTAGCAGCATAAAGCACTTGTAATCAAGATCAGATCAGTTTACCCTCTTTCTCAGATCGGTACAACCCTTCCTTGTGCATTATATTTAGATTTTCTTTTTAAAAAAAAATGCATTTGCTCCAAAGACAAACAAATCATTTGTTTTTAGATTTCATCTGTCAAAACCTGGACAGGTTAATTCTACAGTATTTTTTAAATCCCTAAATGCTCTGAAGTTTGCTTCTCCCATGTTATCGTCCTCATTAGTTGCACCTGCATATCTGGATTATTTCAAAATACCACTGCTCAGACAACATAATGGAGGCTTCTAGGCATTTGAGCAGGAGACATAAGGTTAAAGTGATGGAAAAAAACAGGAGAGGGAACCAATGCCTACTGGAAGCATGTATGGCTACCTATTCCCTACTGCAGGTTAGACTTCTTTAGTTCTACTGGTTTCGACTCAAGATGAGCAAATATGGGGGAAATCAGTTATGAACAGTTCAGTAAGTTTGAGATGGAATTTAACTTCAGCTGTGCTCACATCTCTGTTTACATTTTGTAAACAGTCATGTTAGCAAGAGTTGTTTAATCATAAACTGCAATTTGTATCATAACTAAACACAATCCATTTCAGCAGGAAGTACAATTAGTTTATTAAAGGTTAGGTCCCCAATTAAGGAAGAAAGACATTACCACATGATTAAATTCACCTCTGGGCATAGGGTTAGCAACAGGCCTATGCACCATGTTAGTCCTACTTAGAGCCTATTTTGAGGGCTTGAGAGTAATTTAAGGAGCATCCAGACCTTGTGCTGTCTCGTTGCACGGGGCTGAATTTCACCTACATTCATATAATAAGGGAACACATCACAGAAAGCAATTGACATGAAACCTGCAGAAATTTCTTTGCAAAATATATTTGAACAGTTACATGTAGCTAACAAGTCATGGTCTGTTCAGAGACAATTCGCAACAGAAGAAAAGGGCTATATGCACTGTAAAAATGCTTGTGAACTGTCTATCTAGGTCTAGCGTGGACCATTTGAGGCTGCTGTTCATTAGTGATGGGTGAACTTCACAAGGATCGAAGATTTCCTTTGGGTAAGCACCCAAAAGTTCAAATACTTAGATAGTCCCCTTTCCAGCTCAGGGGCTTCAGAGAAGCAGCTGCCTCAGAGATCAGCACGTAGGCAGAGACTGGGACTGCATCTGAGAATGCCAGCTTGACCTGTGCTGGAGGGACACACGTAGAGTCAGAGTTTAAAGCCAAAAGATCAGATCATTTAGTCTGACCTCCTGTAACCCAGAGGCCACCAACACTGCCCAGCACCCTCACACTGCCCAACAACACAAATAGCCTATAGGGGCTGGGTCAGGAACTGCACTGGCATGCCTGGGTGACCTCTGAGAGCCTACACATGGCTGGGCCCTATAATCTGAGCCTGGCAGAGATTATATGGCCAAGAAGAGACCTGGTTGCAGGGAATCAAGCTGCTGGAGACCCAGCCGGAGAGTCACTCTCTGCAGTAGAAGGATTCTCTGTCAAACACGAATCCACTCCCACAGCTCCACAACACAGACACCGAGCCAGTGTGGAAAGAAAACCAGCTGAGCCCCATAGGCCTTCCCACCACCAGGAGCCCGGGGATCGAGTCTGCCATGGACTCCACCTAGCTGGGAGGGAGAGCTTTTGGCCTCCCAGGAAAGAAACCAGGCCTTGACATTATGGTCCAGCCCCACCACCCAGACAAAACTTGTGGGGGAGGGCTTCTCATTTTAGTGATTTAGTTTGTGGGCTTTTAGTTGTGAATAAAATATCATAAAGGTAACAGGGGTTGGGTTTATGCACCCAGCCACTAGGTGGAGGCACCAAGCAGCTAAAGGGGGACTCAGCAAGTCCCTGAGGAGAGTGGAGTAAGGTCTCCACTACCCTGGGGGATCAGGGTGACCCAGAAGGGGGCTTTACCTGTTAGTCAAACATTATTCAAGCTACATCAGCTACGTCTTGGAGCTCCTAAACCGTGCAGGAAACCCTGCTGGAACAGACTATCTCACAATAGTTGGTGCCACTCTTACTAGTCCTAACCCAAACCAGGAACTACAGAGTCAAGAAAAATATGCTGAGGAATTATTCAACTAAACTATTTTTAACCTTTAAAAAATTGCCATGATTTATAGGTGCAAATTCAAGTAATCTGAGCCAAGCCCATTTCTGTGGTCAAATAGCAAATACCTGGCTAGTATCTGCTCCAAGATGAAGAAAGAATACTGGAATTAAAGGATACACTGAAAAAAATGCATTGATTACAGAAATGTACTGTTGTAATTATTTTATGAAAATGTTTTGTTGACAAAATTTTGTTGACTCAAGATCAATTGTAACAAAAAGATAATGTAAGCAATAATCTAAAAGATGCCAAATACTTTTAAAGAGGAGTTAAAATAAATAGGGAATGTATTTTATGAAACATACAGACTCATTGTTCATCTTTTGATGGTTAGGCAAACACATCAATGAAACCTTTCTCATAACCTACCATTTCAGTTTTTAGTGAGTTACGTACCCTCTGAAGTATCTGCATTTGTGAAGTATCATGATCACTTCAGAATTACCAGCTTCCCAAGAATGTCTGTTTTATGAGCAATATTTGAGATCTGCTTACCTGAACTAATCTATCTGAAAAAAACCAAACCATGTTCAGCCCAAATGCCAGGCGTTATGTTATGTCACCTTACCTGTGTGAAAGAAAACACGCTGTTATCAAAGAGAAATTTGTTAACAATTTGGAGATTATGCAATGAACAGAAGGTCTCTGGATCATTGGCTCTCCATTCTGGGTTGGATCTTCACATTCATAATCATTAGCTATAGTTAGACTAACTTGGTCATCGTGGCACAGAGAAGAATAAAATAAAATCAGAACTGCAGTGCAAAGTTTGATATTAAAGTTCAAGCTGTTGAGTAGGAAGAGTTGACCTGACTCAGTGCAGTACTCCAGCTCTGTTCTATAGCTCAGCTACTGAAAGCTACTAACCTCCATTTCCATGTGGCTTTAATGGCAATACTCCGCACTTCTTCCACAGCAGGAACTCAAAGCACTTTCCAAGCATTAAGTCCCACAAAGAGGCTGAGGGGAAATAAATGGCGTATGGAAAGAGGAAGGAAGTAGGGGAAGGCAAAGAGCAGAATGAGGGAAGGGGAAAGAGAGAAAATGGAAAGGGGCTAGAGAATGGAAAAGAGAGTGGGAAAGGAAGGGAATCGAGGGATTCTAGAGAAAGAATTCAGAGACTGGAGAGGTGGAGAGGGCAAGCCTGTGTTAAAGTGATGGGCAAACAACATTTAAAAGGTGCAGAAATTTTTTTGAGATAAGCCCTCCAAAGCTTGCATGCTTATCTGAAGTTGAATGGACCTTCAGGGGCCTCCTATTTTCAACACAACTAGAGCTGTTCTCTGTCCTTCTCAATCCCATCTTTCCTTTTGCCCAGTGCCTCTGAACGAATCCGGATCCTTTTCCTTCAACCGTTAGGATACAGCAGCTTGTGCCCTTTCTCGCCTACCCCAGCAACTTCTCTTCCGCCGCATTTCCTTCCAACCCTCAGGCCTTTGCTGACAGCGCTGTGTCAGTGATTCTTACACATTTTTCCTTAATGATTTATGGTGGAGTTGATTATATACAGCTCCCAAATAGACACAGTGGGAACATGAATTCAAAAGTGTTGCACCATAGCCTGCCTTGGTACCATTCTCTGCTAAGACTGCAACCCTCTAAAGAGAGCTGAGCATAGAAGGCTGCTTGAATCTTGTTTGAGATCTGATCTTTGGCAGTTTCAGCCCTCAGTTATTAGCGGAACAGTGGTGGCTTTCCTACTACAACCTTTCCCAATAATTTTTCAACGATATCAGTTGTTACAATTATACATCACCCTAATATTTTAAGGTAAATAACCACACAAATGCCACATTTACCTGTCCTGAGACTTTATATACACCCTTCACAACACAACACACTCCACTTAAACAATGCTTAACTAGGACAAACACTTCACTGGAGCATCCCCGAGGGAACTGGTTTAGCTAATAATAATGAATGGCAATGACTGCTGCATAGCTGGGCCAGGATTTGCAAAAAAGTTCACCTCCATTTGACCAGTGCCAAGGGATTAAATGGGTGTGGCATTCTAATCACTTGCCTTTTAATGTAGAAGTTGCTAAATAAAGATTAAAAGAAGAAATAAGAATGGCACATTATATAACATTTAGTCAGAATTTTTTATTTTGCTAAACTAATTGAGTTCTACACGCAGCAGAAGGATGTATAGAGCAACAAGACTGGGTCGTGATGGGCCCACCTCAGGCATCTGTGGCCTTATTTTTAGACTTGCTGGACACCTACTGCTTCCATTTGGGTACTCAGGACTGATTTTTGGCGACAGAAAATGTAGGCACCCAAATTCAGTGGACACTTCTTAAAATTTGGTCCTCTATGGCCTGATTGTGCACAGAAATCAAGTAATTAGCTGGCTAAATAGTAGCATTTCTGCCAAAGAACAGAGCCCATCCTTTATTGGTGAGGCAAAATTGTGTACACATAATTGAAGGCTGGGTAAAGATCCCTTAAAAATCAGACCTGAAGTACTAGAGGAAACAGCACCAAAGTTGCTAATATCTAAGGAAGATGCTGGTTTGACTGACATGTGTATTATCCTAATGAATTGTGTCTGTAAATCTATAATCTGGGACAATTATGTATGCAAATAATGTCCGGAGGGTACTTCTTGCCTATCCTAGGCTGCATAAACTCTGAAAGCGAGTGGAGGGCAAAGTATTTCAGTAACACGGTATTTCTCACCTCACCTTCTCACCAGAAGGGGAAAGGCCCACCATTCTCCAAGGAAGGTTTTCAGCCAGATTTAAGTATTCAAGGTGTAAGATCATTCAAATAAGCCTCTGAGAAGCATACCAAAAAAAAAAAAAAAATATGGGGGGGCGGGTTATAGCTAAAATGCCCCCTGGCCTCAAGTCTCATGACAATCACTTGTCACCATGCCATTTCCTAATAATTGTCATCCCAATAAATATCAGAACAATTAACATTTATATCAATCAAATATTACATTCATACAGTCCTGTCATTTTTAAACCAAAGCCTGATCTCCCTTTTGATTTGTATAGCAACAGCTAATAACCATCTGACTGCCTTTATTTCCATTGAACTTTTATTTTTAACATCTCTAGTGTTTCAACCAAAATACCTATAGCATTTTCCTTTCCATACTTAATAGCCTCCCTCATGAATATTGTTGTCCCTTTTTCTTGCGTTATTTTGCAGCTCCTTCCTTTAAGGAGAGATGGGCAAAGCCACTGATATTTGTTTTGCAAGTATTTCTGAGTAAAAGGAGGATACATAGGGTGGGAATGGGCCACAAGGAGCCTTATTTGAGAAGAAAAATCATTTATTTTTGAAGTGGTAGAAGGGAGAAGGCCAAGGAGGGATGTAATGCGAGAGGTGAGGTGGTTGAAGTGAGGAGCCAGCAAAATGATCTTTTGCAGCAACATTTTGAATAGACACAAGTAAAGGGTAAAATAGCATTTGGCAAGACTGGAGGTGATTGCAGCACGAGACACAAAATTATGAGGGCCTGGCAAAGAGGTTTAGCTGTGTGGACAGAAAGGAAGGGCAAGATTTTAGAAATAGCAAGATTTAGACACAACCTGGCTGTGGGAATTTAAAGAGAGATCTGAGACAAAATATTCATAGGTTATGAGTGCAGGGAAGATGAGGTTCTGTTCAGTGACTGGAAAAGAGGATGGGAGAAAGCTCTTTTTTGACCATGATGAGCTTAATCCAACAGCTGGACATCCATGAGGAGCTGCAAGAAGGTTAAAAGTAGACAAGTCAGGAGAGAAGAGGTATATCTGCAAGTTATCAGCATAACAATGACAGTTTGGTAGTGATTTGCCCAGAGTTGCACTAGAATTAAATGAAGGTTGGAAGAAATGTCTGATCTCTAGAAAACTAGCCCAGATGTGAAGAATTTTTCACTTTCCTCGGTGCAGCTATGGAGGTGAAAGAAGAAAAGATTTCCAAAGTATGTGTCAAAGACACACCTATCTTTTTATCAATTTGCTGTTCCCTTCACTGAATAAATATGCTCTTTTCTCTGCCTTCTCGCTCCATCCCAGATTTCAGTCTAGCCACGTAATTCCATTTGCAGATCAGATAATTTTTAGTTTTGTTTAATATTTTAGGAATGAGCCCATTTTCTGACCCATTGTGAGTTTAATCTCTAGAGACCTTGTTTTCACCTGTGAAAACAAACATTAACGGTCTGGAAAGTGAGGTGATGCAAGAAGGTTAAGGAGGCTGGACACCATTAAGATGAGAAACAAACATGCCTCTATTTTTAAATCCAAGTAAAGAAATTGCTTTGCAAATGCAACAGTTTTTTTGTGTATTTGGTTTATCATGTTTTGGACATTCCACTCTCTTAAGAGTACAGATAAGATTAGGACAGTGGCATGTCGTGGTTTAAAGAGTATGAACAGTGACACAGTCTGATATATGAACATCTAAAAACTTGTTTCTCAGGCCACTTTTAGCTTGAAAATGTCTTCTTTTCAACATAAAGAGATGTCAGCTGGGACACTTGTAGTAAGCTTCTATTTCTTAATACACTGACAATAAACTCACTTTACAAGACATATTTTCCAGATATTTTGACCAATAAAGGGTGTGTGTGTGTGTATACGCATGTGGTCACATTTTTCAAAATTTAGTGTAAATTGTAAGTAAAGGACACTACTAGCTACAGTCAAGTATAGCAGCTATACAATTTTCTTTATACAGCTTTCATACTAACACCAACTGAGATATACAGAATTGATTATCGCCCAAGTTCTAGGCTTATTAAAATAAGAGGTGGTACAGCACACTGAATGAACCAGGGTAAGGCATGAATGTTTGTGGCTGAAAATCACTAGGAACAAAGACTAGTTACAGACCTCCAACAGTTCACTTGTGATCTCAGCCAGATTTCAAACCCAAGTCTTTTGAAATGAAAAGACTGTCAGTCAACCCACTGCACCACCTAGACCTCCCAACACATTGTTAATATATCTGCTGAAATACTTGGACATTTGTAAGTGTTACCTCAGACATTAAGATGAGAGAACTGAGGTTTTTCACTGGTATAAGTCATGACCTTATAATCAGAAGCCTAATCCTATGGAGCTCTGTAGTGTGTTCAGGCTTATCATAATGACTATTCTGAATTGTGCTATTTTTTCAGCAGCCATTGGTAAATAATCCACTTTGTCCACAATGGTACAGTCCAGTTCTCAACATTGCCTGGGTCTGTATCATTGTAAAAAATCTTTTTCACAGTAATATAATTCCCTCTAGTTGGTCTACTCATGCTCTGTTAAAGAAAAAAAAAGTTTTAGTAGCTTTAATCAAAACATTATTGATTGAGATCATTAAAATCTCAGAGAGGCATTTAATTCAAAATTTCCTGTATTCACAGTAGTAGTGATCGAGTAACTGAAATATCAACCTTTATGTCATAGTAGTTTGTTAGAATGTTTGTTTACTCTTCATCTGAGGCCCGCTAATTACAATAAGAGGGCTTCACAAGCAATCCAGTTGGCAAATATGATTGGTTTACAGATAAGGAGTGATTCATGATTAAAAACACACAAAGCCAGTTCATACAGCAAAAAGTTATTAGATATTAGGCCAAATTACAAAACGTGCCTCCAGAAATGGGCTTTACAAGTGAAGCCAGATTTACAAGTGAAGCCAGTGTATGAAAACATGTATTTTCACATCTAAACGGAAACTTAGCAACACAATTGTCTATTTGGAATATGAAGTATTTATGAACTTGTGAGAAAGACTTTGTTTGCTTACAAAAATGTATGTCTTGCTTTCTCCATACAAATTTTGGGTTTTGTTTCTTCAAATTGGTGCTTTCGCAAAGTCTGCCAACACATTTTAGAAGACCCAGTTGAAAATTTGACCCAGCTATGTCCAAAACAGTCCTGAAAAATTTCTGTGAGCATTTTTCATTCCTTTATGAATGGAGTTTGTGAGCTTATCCTTGATAAATATTTACATTTATTGTACATGAACATGACAGATAATCATGAATTAGTCTTTTCCTCCAGTGTATTGATTAAGAATGCCTGTAAATTTCTGTTGTGCTGTGACAGGAAACTATATGGTGGTAAGTTTATATTTCACAGTACCTTAAGTGGGGGGTTTCAGAACAAGGTTATTCACAGGGGTGCTAGTTCAGAAATCATTATATTATGGCAAGGTATTCATTTAGCTGAGTTCAGGTTCAGCATGGGGAAAACTGAAACAAATAAAACACATTATGTATTTTGGTCACTTTTTAATGGAGTGTTGCAAAATTAGGAAAAGTGTGATAGTTAATAAGGAGGGATCGTCTGATCGCGTGTTCTATTTTTGTTGATTCATAAATTATTGCATTTATTGATACAAAGTTATTTTAAGTTACTTTGCAGCTTTTTAAAACTAAAATAAGTAAATAATTACTTTGCCTCCTTTCCCAAATATATTTATTTATATTTTAAGTGTTAAGCTTAAAAAGCAATACTGTTGTGTTTTTTTTAAACAGGACTTCTCAATGCAAACAAAACCTGATACTGTAGCTTCTATTGTGATATGAAAATGAGTTGCATTATAAAACATCTCTTGTTCCCTCACCTTTCCTGCAATTTTTTGTAATATGCATGTTTCTTGAGAATGTCTCTTGTTTAAGTTCTAAAGATCATTCCTCTTCATTTTGCTTGCATGATCTCTGTTTTTCTAAATGCTGATTTTCTGCCTTTTCTATCCAAACAATCCTTTCACACTGAAGTATCTTTTTCTTCTAACAAGACAATCCTTTCATATCTAGGTATTTTTCTTTCTTTTTCCAGGCCAGCCTAACTTTGCTGAAATTCACTCTGTTCCTTCCAAACTTCCTTCATCTTCCCACACCCTCCCCAGTTCCCCCTGTCCTCAACACTGACCTGTGCTATTGCCTGATAATTGGCACTGTCCCTAAGTAGCTAGCCTTCATAGTGGAACATGAACCTCAGTAGGGTCAGCTCTGTTGGAAGGTGGTAAAGTCATGAAAGTCCAGGGGGCTTGAAAACTACAAACATGAGCGTGATGTAGTTTACACTGTAATGTGAATCGAGGCATTTTACTGTCATTAGGTGGAAGGGATAGAGACTGTAGATGTTTTATAGAACCAGCACTATGAAAACTAGAAATGTAAAACTGTTGTGGTGACTACAATACTTCGCTGTATTCAGTTAAATTATGTCATAATACATAAGTCATTTATAAAAGAAATAGCCATTAATGGTTTTGTTTTAAGTGAAAGGTACCAGATTATAAAACCTGGAAGCTGAAATTTTTTCTTCATTTAGGACCTTGGCTAGCATGGTCGTGCACCTTACTGTCATTCACCTCATGGGTGAGATGCAGTCCCTACATGCACAGTGTCACACAAGTGGGTGGGCAGGGCAGGAGGGGGGTAGGGAGTGGGCTGAGCCTTGCACCCAGTGGCGTAAGAGAATGTTTGTTGCACTTAGTATAGACCCATGTAGTTTACTCCCTACTCAGAGCAACAAGAGGACTGGATCTCAATCTCCAGTGCTCCTCTAGCCACATCTTGAAGCCCCTTACATTAGCAGTTCATAAAGTGACAAGTCTTGCCCAGAACAAGCACAGGACAAGTCATGGCTGTGCAAGTATCCCTGATAATGTGCCCCAGACTTACCTTAGAAGCACCATGCCTGCATGTAAAGAGATTATTCAGTGTTCATTTGTCAATGGGAACTTTGACCTCAATGGACAGAGAATCAGGCCTACAGTTCTTGGCCTCTATTCTGAGATAGCTTTTAGTAACAAGTCTAATGCCACTAGCTCATTTCACCTACTACAGCCCAGTGAACACCTATCAAATAGTAACAAATAATACCATAGAGGATTGTCTCAAACTCTCTTCATAGTACATGTATGTTATTTCTCAGTCAGCTGGAGAGGATCGTGGCTACCCTTCTTCTGTGGAGGTTAGCATGCTGACCCATCTCCATATCACTACACAGACTCCGTGACAGGAGAGCCAAAAATCAGTAAATGAACCCAGGTCTCCAATGCAGAAGTCTAGAGGTACATAAAATACATGAGCAGGACAATGTTAGAGATACAATGTGGTCTACTAGATAGGCCACTAGACTGACACTTATGAGACCTCAGGTCTAGTCCCAAGAGATTGTGTGACTATGGGTGAGTCATTTCATCTTTCTGCATCCCTGTTTCTGCTCTGCCTGGTCTACTGAGATTGTAAACTCTTCGGTGCAGGAACTGTCTCCTACTATACGTATTTACAGAATGTAGCACAACATGGCCTTGATCTCAGCTAGAGACTCCAGGTGCTGTTGTAAGAATAATAATCAGGGTCGCTGCAATGTGCATGCATAGAAAGTTTTACCCATTTTTATGGGATGCTCTAGTTCACAAACCAATACTAAAATTGTAATGTAAAGCCCCAATTGTTTTTTAGGACAAATGTATGGCTATTTTTCAAATGATAGTTCAAATTTTAAACTTTCAGGTCATTTGATGAAATACTTCTAAAGATTTGTCTTCCAAAAGTACATGAGCTATAGGTGCAAATAGTGTCTTTCTTTGTGGCTTTAGACATTCCTAGTACCAGTGAACTTTAAATGGTGCTCTCAAGAACATGGCTGCATGAACAATCATGGAGTAAATATTCACTATTTCCCACTTAGTCAAAGTATAGGATCTTGTCTGAGAATGTCTAAAATGTTGCCAGAAATAACAGATCATTGATTGTAGAACAACTTTAAATGGGCTTTCTGTCAGCAATTTATACAGAAGTAAACATAGTTATCCAGCAATAACAAGGAAATATGCCATTTTTATTACCTTAGCATCACCAGTGCAGACACAGAAACACACCTGTTAACAAATATGAGATATGTGGGGATATTGTCTATGAAAAGTGGATGGTGGTGAGGCAAGCAGAGAATATTGTGATGTTTCTATAGCCCCAGTTACAGTTCAGGCAGTATGCTACACAGACTATGTTTTTGCAGACTATGACAGTTCATATTCTACAAACATTAAAAGCAGTCTGATCAATGGGATATGATCAGCCCTGGTACACTGGAAACTCAGTTTACAGCTTCCAAGATGGTCAGTTTGTTTTCTGGAAAGTATTTTTTTTTTTAAACATTTCAAGTGCTGCACTTGATGGTTTATTAAAGGGTTTGGCAGAATTAGTTTTATCTAAACAGTGGCAATAAACTTCACTTCTGGCTCTTTACTCTTATGTATTTCTCTGGTCATCCTTCTTCATCGAGTATATTTTCCTCTATGATTTTTCCTTTGTCTGGGTTGCAACATATTTGTGACTACACAAATAAACAATATCAGTTCAGTAGATGGATCTTCAGGCCCAAACCCCAGAGTAAATTCCATAATCAACTAGGCTGAATGATGCTTTTAGTAGGCCAAGGTTGATACTAACTATAATTCACATTCCCTGGATACATTGCTCTGTAATAAAGCTTGAATGTCAGACATCTCAGCCAAGAGCTAACGTACCTGTTTGAACTAGTCTTGTGCCAATGGAAACATATCAGAAACTGAAAACATTTAGCCTACTGTATAATCGTAAATGGATTCTTTTTAACCAAATGAAGACTAATCACCTATACATAAACACACAAATATGTTAAATGTTAATATGTAATAAAGCCTTAAACCACTCCTTGTTGGCATGCTCAGAATAATGTCACTGTAAATAAATACATTGAAATGCTATTAGAGTCTAAGACATTTTTGCCCATCAGTAGTATTAGTTTAACAGGACAAACTTTCATTATATTCTGGCATTTGGTACATACAGTACGATGTTTATGTACCAAATGTCAAAATATAAAGATGTTTTAGCCTTTTTATTTATGTATTTAAGAGTTATTAATTTAAGAGTGACCTTATTTAATCAAAACTGCAATTGAACTGCAGTTTAATCAAAATCTATGTCTACAAATTTCAAAATAGCACTTTTGCTTCTGAAACAGACATTAGTTGCTGTTTAATACTCAAATACATACTTAGCTCTCGTAAGAATGCTTTTTTCCCCTAAGCTGGCAACTCCAGCATGCACAATAGTTTAATCGTATATTGTTCTCTGAGCACTAACCCTTTACAAATCATATGACATAAAAAGAAAAATAAGTAACATTGTAAAGACAGTAATGAGAACTGTTGAGCTAAAGTGCCTCTTAAAGAAATCCTAATAAATTCCAGAACTTCTAGTCTTCTGGCAAGCTTCCATTTAGAATAAAATCAATGATCAATGGTTGCAAACAGTCAGCATCAGGCTTGCATGCCTCCAGAGCAGAAAAAACTCATAGACGAAAGATGACATTTAAAGGAAAAAAGCTGACATTGACTCCATCACTGTCATTGCTTCTGCCATAAAGCAGCTTCAAATATTAAAACATTTTTCATCTGTGCTGCATTATTGGCACCAGAAATTGTTTTCTCTCTGTCTGATACTCACTTGAACTGCAGCAGAGCTCCCCAGAGACTCCAGATTGTTACCAAGGCCTCATAACATATTGGCAGTTGATGTGGTGGTGTTCATGTACACTTGCCACTCACAAAGGAGCCTCCTGCTCCATCTCCCACTCCCAGGCAAAAGAAATTTGACTCAAATTCAATGACTTGGAGGTGGGAATTGTTGTGCATCACTCTGAATGCATGTGTGTGCGAGTGTGTGTGTATGTGTGCGTGCTCTCACGCACTCACATGCATGCACCTTCTTGAGCTCTAGGTGGGTTTGCAGAAGGAGATGGGGGTGCGCTGGGTGGGTTTGAGAGTGTATTAAACAAATGACCATTCACATTGATTTTTTTGAGCTGTGCTACTCTTCTTTCACATAAACTCCTGCTCTTAATTTGTCTTGCATTCTGTGCTGTAGCTGCTCATTGGCAAGTACTTCACATTACAATTGGGATGGCAGAGTCTTTGTTAATAGTAACGTACATTTCTCCAAGGCACTAGCAGGTGCACAGATCAGCATATTCATGGGAGAGACTTGCCATGGAGTGGAAAGTCTTCACTTACTACAGGATAATCTTGGCCCAAGTTCTTATATGAACCCAACACCACTAGTATAGAAGTCAGTGATCGAGTCTACAAACAAACACAGTAGGGCAATATAGGAAACACTGGGTATCCTGTATTAAAAGCATAGATGTAGAAGAATTAATGCATTGCATTTTACATTGTCGCATGATATTCTTATAGATAAGCTAGGAAAGTACAATTTAGATGGGGCTACTATAAGGTGGGTGCATAACTGGCTGGATAACCGTACTCAGAGAGTAGTTGTTAATGGCTCCCAATCCTGCTGGAAAGGTATAACAAGTGGGGTTCCGCAGGGGTCTGTTTTGGGACCGGTTCTGTTCAATATCTTCATCAACGATTTAGATGTTGGCATAGAAAGTACGCTTATTACGTTTGCGGATGATACCAAACTGGGAGGGATTGCAACTGCTTTGGAGGACAGGGTCAAAATTCAAAATGATCTGGACAAGTTGGAGAAATGGTCTGAGGTAAACAGGATGAAGTTCAATAAAGATAAATGCAAAGTGCTCCACTTAGGAAGGAACAATCAGTTTCACACATACAGAATGGGAAGAGACTGTCTAGGAAGGAGTATGGCAGAAAGAGATCTAGGGGTCATAGTGGACCACAAGCTTAATATGAGTCAACAGTGTGATACTGTTGCAAAAAAAGCAAACATGATTCTGGGATGCATTAACAGGTGTGTTGTAAACAAGACACGAGAAGTCATTCTTCCACTTTACTCTGCGCTGGTTAGGCCTCAACTGGAGTATTGTGTCCAGTTCTGGGCACCACAATTCAAGAAAGACGTGGAGAAATTGGAGAGGGTCCAGAGAAGAGCAACAAGAATGATTAAAGGTCTTGAGAACATGACCTATGAAGGAAGGCTGAAGGAATTGGGTTTGTTTAGTTTGGAAGAGAGAAGACTGAGAGGGGACATGATAGCAGTTTTCAGGTATCTAAAAGGGTGTCATCAGGAGGAGGGAGAAAACTTGTTCACCTTAGCCTCCAATGATAGAACAAGAAGCAATGGGCTTAAACTGCAGCAAGGGAGATTTAGGTTGGACATTAGGAAAAAGTTCCTAACTGTCAGGGTAGTTAAACACTGGAATAGATTGCCTAGGGAAGTTGTGGAATCTCCATCTCTGGAGATATTTAAGAGTAGGTTAGATAAATGTCTATTAGGGATGGTCTAGACAATATTTGGTCCTGCCATGAGGGCAGGGGACTGGACTCGATGACCTCTCGAGGTCCCTTCCAGTCCTAGAATCTATGAGTCTATGAGTCTATGAGATTTCAGCTACTGCATGCCACAAAAGATGGAGTGCTTTCAAGTATGCCCTACCATTCAGTTTACAGAAGCGGATACAATCAAACATAGGTTAGTTCTAAAGTGTCAAAAATTACTGAACTTAAATAAATCACTCTTTAGTAGAGAAGGGTCTGAGTCATAGACTCCAGTGATGTTCAGCTTTGGTGGTCCAGGCTGGCCTTTAAACAGACTATAGTGAGGTTCAGAATTTTATCCAGCTCTGAATGGCCCCTGAGCTGGGTGGGAGGAGGTTGGTCTCTCCTTTTCTGGTTGTCCCTTATAAAGGCAAATCTCAGTCAGGGATTTTTAGTCCAAATCCAAAATTCCCCACTATTTAGAGATGTGAGGCAGGGGGGTGGGGTGAGATCAGGCCTATCCCTAGTTTTAAATATGCACTTTGGTGCATTATGACCACCATATGGGCCCAAATCCTGGGCTGCAGATGAGCTATATTTGGGCACAGCTAAGGAAGGTGGCAGGTGGGGTAGAGGGTGGTACATCTTATCCCTTCCTTTCCGCCACCCATGCAGCTGTCAGCTGCTGGGCACATTCCAAGCATAGGGGGAATTATGTACTTTGTGACCACAGTCAGTCCCTCGAGGCTGTTATAGTACCTGGGGAAATCCAGAGCACAGTAATATCCCAGCCATGTGCCCGTCATCCTTGGTGCACCACCTACTCAACAGGCCATGAGTGGTGGGGGATGTAGGAGCTTCTATGGCAATTCCATGCAGAGAGAATTCTCCGGGGTTGTGTTTCACCCACCCGCTGGCTGTTCTGTGTCAGCAGTTCTCAAACTTCATCGCACTGCAACCCCCATCTGACAACAAAAATTACGACATGACCCTGGGCAGGCACCGAGAAGGGGGATAGAGCCTGAGCCCTGCGGCACTGGGCTAAAGCATTCAGGCTTTGGCTTCATCCCCAAGGTCCAGCAAGTCTAACACTGGCTCTGGTGACCCTATTAAAACGGGTTCCCGACCCCACAATTTGCGAACGGTTGCACTAAAAGATGTCATCAAATAATACAACAAAACTGGAAACAAACATTTTTCTGATTTACTTGGACTACAGTGGATTTACTTTCTGCAGTGGACTGGCCCAACCATTAACTCACCAGGGTGCTTCTCTGTGCCTCATTTTCCCTTTTGTAAAGTGGGGATAATAATGTATAACCATCTTTGTTGAGTGTTTTGTGAGGTATCACTGAGAACTGCTGTCTTATTGCTGAGTATTAATGTTACCTTTTAACTAAACCTGCATGCAGATATTTTGTGAAAAGCAAGAGGCGGGTAAGAGGCAAATGCTGCCACTGTTCTCAGGTGTACAGACACATTTTATTTAGTGATGACAGAATGCTACTCCTGAGACACACAAAACTAGATTATTCAAGTGTCTGACTCCACTAGAGAGTGTGATGCCTGAAAGCATTTAGTGCATGATGGGAGCCAGGAGCTTCTAATCTGAACTTCTGCAATGAGTCACTAGTGGCTATGGGTCAGGTCACTCAGCTCCTCTGTCCCATTTTCTTCGACTGTAAATGTGGACGGTACCACACTTGGCTCCCACATGGGGGTGTTTGAGGACTGGTTAGCTCCTTGCAGCCTGTTTTTGAAGGAGCTGCATGAGGAGAATATTATTGTGAGAGCCCTAACAACAACAACAACATTGCAAACCAGAGCTTGCAGAATTCTTTTAGAGGGGAAGATGCACTGTATTCTCAAACATTTCATTGGAAGTCATGCAACATCCCTTTACTTTAGTCATTTTTTTCACAGTGCCATCAGGCCATAACCTCCTCGAGACAGACGGTATTAAAAAAAGTATAGGGTTTCAGTCCATTGAAAGGACATGAGCATTTGCCACAGCCCCTTTGCAGCACATTATCTCCTGACCCATATGAAGAGAGCAGCAGTTTGAGTCTGACTTGAAAAGCCATTCCTGCAAGTAACAAGTGATATTTTAGCTGAGAAGGTCTATATGACTTGGCTTGCTGGCCCTTTCAACTCAAGTAACTGCCTGCGTATGAATGACAGACTAGAGAGATTGTGTTGAAAACAAACAGAAAGAACAATCAAATGAAAAGTATCTGTGTGGGTTGTTTTGTTGTGGAAGTGAATGTCAGCATTAGGATTTAGACCTCCTAGTTTAACACATCCTGCCTTCCCCAATTTAATAACCATACACAGAACTAAAAAGACAGCATATAAAAACATGTAGTGATTTAGTGGATCAGGCTAGCTGTATTTGGATTATCAGGGCATTTAGAAGGGAAAAAAAAATCAAAAAAACGACCACACAGGGAGACAGCGCAAAGAGCCTCTCCACAACCATCTGCCACAACATCACGTGGCGCTCTGTAAACTGACAGACACTCCTTTAGTAGGGCCCAGGCACGTCAGATGAATCAATCAATCAAAAAAATTCTTATGAAACTTAATCACGGAGGGTCGTGTTAGGGAGTGGGGAACAGATTAAATTACCACGGTATTAGATACGGGAAATGATTTCTGTCAAAACCATCTTTACTGCAATTATAATATGTTAATTATGTATTTCATTAAGTAAGTGGATTAGAGCCTGCACAGATGAAATCACGCTGAAGGCTTTGAATCATTTGCTGAGCAGTGTGGGAGGACTGGTGTGAATGGAACTCAGTTAATTTTGAAAACTTTCACATGCTAAACATGTTTCCCCCAATGCAGGAAATAAATGCCTCCCAGATCACTGTGTGAAATATCCAAAGAGCACATTAATTTTAGTGATGTAATGAGATCATGCCTGATGTGGTCCAGGAGCTTGTCAAATATGCCATAAATGTGCTTGTGTATAATGATTCCACACAGTCTCTGACTCTTTCGTCCATGGAAGGAAGCTAGCTTGGATAGGATGCTGGATTTTCAGCTACTACACATGCCCTGCATATAGTGACTACCATCTCAAAAGAAAAAGAAATGTTTTCACAATACATTGTATAGCAATGTATGCAATTGCCAGCCAGACAGTAAGAATGCCAACATTCAGTATACAGATGCATTTAAGTGGCACAGCTCTCTTCCAGCCTGTCTTTTTTGTGCTACTAGCTGTTTCCTGGTGCTGGCAAAGAAGTCATGGGTTCATAGGAAATGGATTATTAGTCCTGCGTGAGCATAGCCCTGGTGAGCCAGTTATTCCCATACATTTACATATACACTAAGTGACACATACCAGACCGGATGATCAGCTGCTGTAAATTGACACACCTCCCTTTACTTCAGAGGATCTGTGCTGATTTACACAATCTGAGGATCTGGCCCTTTAAACCTTCATATTATTTCAACATTGGTCAGTAAACATTATTGATTTGCACGGATGCAGTTGGAAACCATCAGCAAGGCAGAGGGGCAAAACTGGCATAGCTGTCCAGTCTAGAATGATCAATATTTAAAGTTCTTGTTTTGCACAATAGATGCCTGTGCATGTGCACATTTGTGTCTGTCTACAGCAAGGTGCTGTACTTTCATTTTATATTGTGACTTTGATTAAAAAAAAATGTGAAATAATGGAACATCCTGTTAACTGTTGTTCTCCTGGACTCCCTGGTAAATTAAATGACTTATTTTAGAGGTTTATCTTTGAGAGCCAAATTAATGCATAAATAAAAATAAATGTGTCAGTCTCTAATTACAACAAGACTTGGGTGTCTGATCACAGGATGGTAGACCTAGTGCTAAATAAGCTTCAGTCCATGGGAGACCACCCCTCACATTAAAAATAAAAGGGGCATGTACTGTCAGAAAGGGATAAATCCTCCAGAGCCATGGCATACCCCTTTCCTCTTTGGAACTGCTTCCAGCACAGGAAAGACATTTAAAATATATTTTAAAAAATATAAGACCAAAATAATTTTTAAAATAGAGAACATATACGATATACATAAATGGACTTCATCCCAATTATTCAGTTATCAGTAGTAATCACCAGGGATTTAAAAAGCGGAAAGGATCTGAGACAGCATAACACCCTGCATGGAGTGAACGTTGGTGTAAATGACTGGAAAAGGTTGGCTGATTTGATGAAAACCCAATCAGACTCTCTGGGGAGATATTACTTTCCTCATTATTCCACTGATTGGCCTTATTTCATCTGAAGAATGCAGCACATTCTTTACAGTGCTGGCAAGCCTCTTTAACAATATCCAAGGAAAAAAAAATCTATCACCTCCTTAATCGAAACAACAAGGAAATTAACAACAGTCATCTTCTCCAAAGCTCTGGCTTGTTCCTCAGGGAGCTGTTACAAAACCTACCCAAAATCATCAGATGAACTGCTACAATGAAGCTAAAAGGCACAGAAAGTGGGATTTCGTCAGATTTTGCAGCTAGCTTAGGCCTTTCATAAATTCACTAAAAGGAACTAACGCAGCAGATTCAGATCATAACTCCACCCTCTGCATTGAAAAAATAACACTGGTGTTTGCTTATAGCAACCTAATTTTAACCAATAGTGACATAATTTAGTGGAGGAATTTGTTCTTCTGAAACAAAATTTGTTATGCCCACATCACCAAGCAGGGGTCTGGTATAAAGCAAGTAATTTCAAGTCAAGTACAAAACACACTTGTGAAATTCAATCTGAGAACTGTGTTATCAATGGCCTGGAGCTTGCAATAACTGTTAATTAAGTGTATTTTTCATTATTCTTTAGCAAAGAGGCAGGATTTAATGATGTAAGTTAACAATGGATGATAATTTAGAGTAGTGACAATAGTTTAATTATTCACACACACGTAAAAGTTAACTTCACAACTTATTTCTTTGTAAGAACAAGTTCATTTAAAATATTTTGAACACTGCATACAATTACAATGTACGGTATCTTGCTATGCTGTTTTTGTAGATACAAGAAGTCAATTTGCTTCAGAAGTTTCTCACTTGGGAGTAAAGCAAAGAAAAAATCCTTCACCCTATTCTTATTACAGTTTGGGAGGAGAACAGAATTTACCAGAGATAGATAATGGTGGGCCCATTATATGTGCACAGAATGGAGGTCATAGTTGTCATGTTCTCAAACAGTGGGTCTGAGGATTGTCTAAACTAGTTCCAAATTTCTCACAAAGGCTTTTGTTGAATTACAAGAAATACTGAAAGGGAAATAAAAATAAATAAATTTATGATGAGCCAGAAAATTATGTTTGAAAACTACTTTAAAAGCTTACATCTAAATAGAAATGTATTTGAATGACTCCAAAGTATATGCATCTTAGGCCAAATCTAGACTGTACATAGTTAAGAGACTCCTGTAGGGGAAACTCTTGTGTGACATTTATAACAAGACAATAGAAGGGGATGTCAGTTTGAATCAAGGATTATGACTGTCCTAATGCATTTGAATAGAACAACAATTAAAGTGAGATACATATTACGCAGTAACTAACCTTAACACTGAAGACAGGTGCAGATCTTTCTGTTATATCATTGTACTTTGTGTATTATGGTCTCATCACAATGGACAAGTCTAGGGACTCAGCAAGTAAGCAATTTTACCTGGGTTTCCGGATTAGGAACATCTAGGTGATCCTTGGTTATTTTTCAACATGTTCCAGAAATGTCACACAAAGAATTAAAACTCAGTGATATTATGCCATATCTATTTCCAGTGGACTTTTCGGACATGATTTAGTGTTTTCTCCAGTGCTGTGGTTGAAAACATGTAAAAATAATGTGACAAAAGTAAACTTCAGTGGCTCTGCTAGAAAGAACTCTAATGTGCTGTTTACTGTATCAATTCCCAATCCCAGTGAAGCTATTTATGTATCTGTTAGGGCCACTTTTTAAAAGAATGGATTCACAGTTAATTAAAAGTGGGTGTCTCTCTGCTGTCATGTAAAGCTGGTCACCCTGTAAAAATTAATAATGAAAAAGGACACATCATAATGTTTCTGTTAATGAGATATCACAACCCATGTGCTCAGCATTCAGACATCCAATGAGCTACTCTCCCTCTCACAAAACACCTCTTGTACTTTGACTTCCTTAATCTAGGGAGGTGTTTTGAAAGGTGCATTTAGAGAAGCAGGTTCAAAGGTAACGTAAGTAGAAGAGTAAATCATATCTTGGTAAATGGGTCTGATTCAAACCATCCACACACACCCTAGAAAAGGGCCTCTTGCAGTGAAAAGTCCTTCAGGAAAGGGTTGCAGTGGCACAAGGCAAACAGGGGGCCTATCTGCAGAAAATCAAGCTGCCTTCTCCATGCAGTCTGCAAAAGTGGGCAAATGGGCGTTCCCTCAGGTGAATTTCACTAGGAGTAGAAGGAGGCCAAGTAGCTGCATGGAAGTGGAATGTGTACATCTGGTCCAGTCAATGTAAGTCAGTGTAAGCTACATGTCAAAGGGGTGGAAGGCTAGGATTGTTACAGGAGAAATTACTAGAAGAAAGTACAGGAGGTTATAAAATAAAGCACCACTTGCTCTTTATCTTACATTTTAATGGTGATTTCTTGTCCTACTATAATCATTACAGCCCACCCTTCAGCATGCAATGGTTCCCACGTATGTTCACTGGACTTGATTCACCCTTGCAAGTACAGGTGAGCTGTACACCAGGGGGATTCACCTCATGGAGAGGACTGTGCAGTTTACAGAGGTCCACATCAGGAGAGGGCACCAATTAAAATGCAGTCTGGGGTCTATCTGGGACCTGCCTGCATAGGGTGTGCTATGCATTGAATCCAAACTTCTCCCTGGTGCTCTGGCCAAGCCCTCTCTCAGACCTGTGCCATCTGCTTTTGAAGTGCACTGGCTGGCAATCAATCTCTTGGCTGTAATGTGGTAGTGAACACCTTGTGCCAATACAAGCCTTCCCATTTGGAGGGGACTTTGTACTACTGCAGGACCTACATTTCAAGTTCCAATTTACACCATAATTGACATCACCTCTGAATTTGGACTAGCAAGTTCTTAACTGTGCCATCACGGGGTACCAGGAACTTGTGATTGACCACAAAGAACTGGTGAAAACCAGTCATATCATCTTACTCTCAAGTTCACTCAAATGGCTAAAATGTAATAAATCATGCCTTTTTATCTCTCAGTACACTTATATCACCATGAAAATCAGGCTAGTATATTTGTTCTACTAGCCAACATAATTTTTTTTCTTTTTGTCAAGCTTATCAGAGTCACTCAATTTAAATCTGTTTCTCCCTCCTGATTGAAACAATATTGAATCTTCTTGGAATGTACAAATACTTGAGGTATTCCAGAATGAATAACCAGAAGATTTTATTACCTCAGGATATATTTATCCATCAGTGCATTGGAAGCAAGGAAAAAAATATTGATCTTTGGCTCTGTGCCGATAGAAGTACCGTTATTAGGCGGTATCACCCATGGAAAGGGTGTACTAAAACCAGATTATCAATTTCTTTCCTTTGAAAAATTATTCATGATTTTAACAATGTCAAAATTTAGTGGTTCATGAATTTCTTTAACATTATTGTTATAAGGCAAGGTGCACTGGTTTGTGAGTTAAGCCTAATGGGTTCTGAAGAAATTGGACTGTTAGTTCAATAAATGAGCTGGCTTGACTGAAGGAGGTCGGCATTATCAAGCAGCAGCTCCAAGTTTATTGCACCACTCACAAAGTAGAAAATTTTACAGCTAGCCCAACAAACGGGAAAATGAAGCAAATGGGGAAAGATTGGAGACTCTACCATTGATAAGATCTTGGAGGGGAATGAGAGTGACTTTAGAGTGTGAGTCAGCCACATTCTGAGTGTTGTAGCCCCATGTGGAGCACATTACAGTAACGCAGCCTCAAAGTGACAAAGCTACAAATCATTGTGTTGAGGTGCATATCAAAACAAAGGTGTTTTCCTGCTTGAGTCAAGTACAGATGGTCCTGGTCCTATCTGAGCATGTAGAAGCCTATAGGGATCCAACAAGCCCACAACATAAGATACAGCATTGAAAAGTATTCACAGAAGATAAAATCCAGACTCCATTGAAGTAAATGCCAAACTCCCATTGCCTTCAATGGATGCAGGATTTCACCCATGATTTGTTAATCATATTTGTGACTTTTTGGCTCACTAAGGTTAATTCTGAAATAATACATGAATTATAGCTTCCAATTACATTGTGTGACAGAGCTGCTGTACTGTGCACAAGATCATTAAATGAAATATAGTGATCTGGATAAAGTATCTGGATCCAAATATAAAACTTTGAGATAAGAGATCTCAATATATCTCAGTGAAAGATCTGACAAAAGCTCGACAGATTTGGTAACTACAGCAGGTGAACTGACTGTACAAATGCATGTTCAATTAAAATCCAACTTTGTTTCTCAAATTTAAATTAAAATAAACCAAAATATATATCAGATTAGAATAACCTCTGAAATTCCCTTGAAATAATTTATTAAAAATCCCTGCCCAAAATTCATTGCACTCACTAGCTACAGTACAGAGCAGATATGCAACATGTAAAGATAGTAGTTTTTTTCTTGCTTTATTTACATATCACTTTTGGCTCCAATATTACACGTAATACTTCTACTCAAAAGCATTGTCTACTCATGGAGAGAAATGGGGAGAAGTGATTTACTTTCAAACTACATGAGTCATTTGTCTTTTCTTCGTGTAGAACACATTCTGACTCACCCTCTTGTCCTTCTCCAGTTCTCAATTACTCCAGTAAACAGAGCTCACCTATGTGTGTCCTCATTTGTGCTGCTGGACCCAGGCTGGGTGTAGTCTTTCAAGAAATCTCTCTTGGATCTGTTCTGTGAGAGGAAGAGTGCTCTTGGACCTGCTCCTTGCTGGAAAAAAATCCCTGCAAAGTGAAGTTAGTTGTGTAATTCCCAAAATGGAAACAAAGCTAAATTAACCAAAAGTTATGCAGTGTTTGAATCTAGGATGTTGAGTGAGTTTGCCTTATGAGCAACAATCAAAATGAAAAGCACTTCTTATTCCTCTTGGAGTGTTGTAGGAAGATAAATAACCTTTACAATGTTAGACGAAACCAATGGGTTTGATTGCAGTTGGCTAGTCTGACAATCATAGTTATCGTTTTAGTGTATCTGTAACATAGCTGGGCAACATAGGGAGTTGTGTAATCTCAGCTTCCCGCCATATTTCATTCTGAATGTTGACTTCACACCAAACACCAAAATCTGCCAAATCACCAAGTATCACCTGGTTTCTTCTTTAGAAACTGGATGAAGCCACCAATTTTGACCAATTTCCGTGTGATGCTATAAATCAACCTATATTCATTGAACACTAGATCAATGCTTACCATATGGAGTAACCACTGGTGTAAATTATTAGTTTGTAACAAAACCTGAAAACTGGCTGGTTTCACATGGTTTCAGATTCCCTTGCCAACACTTCTCACTTAGCATTTTAGTATGTTACCTGAAATCATAGATTATTTTCTTAAGTGATCACAAGACAAAGGAACTTAAATCAAAAACATTTGGGTCCAGATTGAAAAGAAAAATAATGTAGACATATACAATTACCACAACTGTGCACACAATCTGGCTGGTAGAACAGGCAAATCCACCTAATTAACCATGTATGCACAGTTACCCAGTTTCTGGATGAAACCTTTCCAACTGCAGGTGCTAACTGGATGTCTAATTGTGCATACATTTTGCATGTACAATGGCACAACTAAACTTTCTGAAATGTGGCCTTCAGCTTGATTAATTGTTTTATATCTGAAAAAAATCACGTATAAAAAAAGGCAACCTGGGAGAGGGTGTGTGTGTGTGTGTGTGTGTGTGTGTGTTGATGTGTGTTTCAAGATTGCCAATATAACTTGGTTTGGGTATTTGGAAGATCACAGCTCTTTTCTTTTTTTTTAAAGTTACGTCTGGGGACATCGTTTAAAAAATTACTGCCTGATCTTTCTCTTTCCATTTTGGTGAGAAATAGTTAATGTTCCATAGTCTTTGATTTATTTATTAAAAGTATTTTACCAGGAAACAAAACAGAGACAGGCCTTCTCATTTACAGTGAGACCCCAGAGAGCTGTAAATTTACATACACAAAGGACTAGCATCAACCCCTGAACCTTTCATGTTTATTTTGATAGCCCACCCTGCTGGTAAGGTCTTTTGTTAAGAAGCCAGGTATAACAAGGCAATGCTCCAAACAAACAACACTGGTAGCATTGTTGATCAGGTCATATGATGTCCTGCCCTTGAACAGTACCCCTTGTCTCTTACCCTTTGCCCCTAGAAACAGAAGTTAGAGTCTCTTTGGCAGATTTAGCATTTCCTTTCAGTGTCTGCCAATCTATCAAAATTCAGCCACCGCTGTGAACCCATCAACTCAGTGCAAGAACAAGGCTTACCATGGACCCCCTCAAACTAGCAATCATTTATCCCTCCCTGAACTTTAGCTGACCTTTGCAAACATGCTAGAAAGTTGAAGCATGTAGCATCTTGTTGTGTACAATCTGTTTTTTCCCCAACTGATGCTTTTATTTTATTTCATTAGTAAAAAGGTTGCATTTCAGAGTAAATATCTGAAGATAAATAAAGTCTTCAACAAAGGGATACAATTACTTTAACTCCATGCAAAAGAATACAACAAATATACATATTCTGTATATGAGCCCGTTAGCTTCACTTTGGAGAGGAATTAAACAAAACAAGTGGATTCCATTCACGAAGATTTACAGATGGGAGGAGGGGCGAGATTGTTCCCAGAACAAGATGCTGCATTTATATACAAAAAATTGTGAAATAAAATGAATGTTCAATGTCCAGCTCCAACAATGAGAACCCCATTGAAGGGCAGTATGTTGTCTAAATATTGGAGGTATTTTGTTTTGTTATTTGGGGGGCAGGAGGGGAAGAGGTGCAGTTGAAACATGAGGAGAATCCAGACTGCAGCAAGGGTTATACAGAGTGTAACTCCCTCTGTAAATTTAAACTGACCTAAGGGGCATGATTACATACATCTCATCATGAGACAATATACTTTTTATTTGTTTGAATTTTATTTGTATTGGTAAAACTGACCTGAAAGTGACACAAGTTTATTAGAAAAAGGACTCTCTAAAACAGAGTGGGCTGGTCTTCTTACTTAAGATGGATGTGCCAACTTCTAGTATGATTAGAGAAATGGATAACTCACTAACATCTGTGCAAACTACAATAAAAAGGGATTTAGTGTTACCCCAAGGAAGGTAAAAGAGGCTGTCTGTCCATTAAACGCTTTATTACAGTGCCAGCAGCTTTTTTCTAACTCAGTTATTCCTGCACAGAGCTCAGCACTGTGACTGCTTGTCATCCTTACCAGACAGTGCTTGGGGCTTCGTAGTTTTTTGTGCAAGGTAGATGACAATCAAATGAGTCATTGAGCAGGGAAAGCGTCTGACCCCTAGTGAAGGATTAACTACGGAAAGTGAGTGTGATCATGTCACACCATTACTTAGAATTTTCACAGTCAATTTCTGAAAATATGAGATAACTCCTTAAAGAGACAGCTCTTTCAGGAAATGTTATGAGCCAGCAGAAATTCCCTTCCAGTACAGAGGCAGACAGTGTCATCATGGAGGCATCTGTTCAGTTGCTCAATGCAAACAAATAGTACCCTGCTCATGATGGCCGATGAGGTCGGGAGGAATGAGCAAGATAGAGTCCAGGGATATTAGTTAGCATTCAATGGTTTTGGATAGAAAGGAAAACAACATGAGAGAAGAATCTTAAATCCTACATCGTGCCACAATCTCCCTGTTGATAAATGCAGGACTTTTAAAATGCAAACATTTTTTAAACACCTAGTGTGTGTGTGTTTCATTTGATTCTGCTTTATCTTAAGAGAAATAAGCCCCCAGATTATTACATTAGCTCAGCTGCCCACCAGGTCTGCTGGGGCTGGTTAATGTTTTACCCTACATTAAAATATATGAAGGATGTGAATTCTGACATAGTGCAGCTGGACTACAGTGAGAAAATATCCAGCGACCCCATAGAAATACCACAGAGTTCAACAGCAGCACTAAGCCCTAGCTTGTTGTCTCTGTGATCCTATTATCACTTGCTTACATTAAAAACCCCTTGTGATATCAAAACACAGGCTTGACCCATTAATCAGCAAATGAAGACCCCGTCTGATCTGTTTTTACACAACAACATATTTTTTCATGCAAAATACTAAATGGGAGATTCATCAAGTTTCTTTAAAAAAGGGAATCAGCCTAAGACCCTCATAGCTTGGGTGTGCCAAAATGAGTTAACATCTGCCACTGCCTGAATCTAATTGAAAAGATTCGGTAAAAATTCTACAGATCTGCTTAATGATTTTGTATTTCTTTTTCAAAATCACCTTGTTCATTATCTTATCTTAAGTAAGCTAAATTCAGCCTAGAAAGAAGTTACCCAGACCTACTCAAATTTTTATATAAAGGGTGCAAATAAAAGGAAATAAAATACTATTTCCTTTGACATTGCGTTTGTAGAGTTTTGTGACTGCATTTCCTCACAGGACAGCTCTGCTATCACTGAACGGAGATCCATTAGGGGCACCTTGGAAACCTGGACCTTTTACTAGAACTGGGGTTTAAATAGCAGTTTAATTTATGACATTTTTTGGGGCTGATGGCATTTTTGCTCTCAGGTAAGGTCATCTCAATATATATCCCTTTAGAGAAAGCCAACACTAGATTTTCTTTTTATGCTTTAGATTCAAGTAGCCAACTATTCAGCTGCTAAAATGTAAGTCACATACAGAATGTATGCATGTTTGATTCTACAGTATATTTTAAAAAGGAAGATCTTTTATGTGTGTGTAAAAAAGAGAAAAGTGAAAGAAAAAAACGAATAAGCATGTGAATAATTAGATCAGAGATAGATGCCACCTTTTCTCAGTGTTGAAACTGTGAGAGAAAAAAGTGCTACCATATAATTGACATAATTGATCTATTTTTCCCCCTTTTTTGCTGCAGTAATTTTTTATGCATGCCATTGTTGCTGTTATTATCCAAGATGTGATCTTGTGTGGTTGATAATACTGACTAGATATGAATACTGGTAAGTACCAGCCAATCACAAATCTATAGTGTCTATTTCTGCATTACCAGGTGCTATCTCATGGGAAATATCCTCTTTTTTGGCAGGCACACAGCGCTCTGCATTATCTGTCATTTTCATTAGATTCTGTAGCAGCTGAGCCAAAAAGACTTAGTTCTAGCATATGTGCTCAAAATGGCCAAGATGAGATTGTCCAAATTCACCCTTTCAGGATTGTATTAGGAAACAACTGGAGCTAAAGCTAAAAATTAGAGTTAGCAAAGCAACTCAATTACATTTGGGAAACTGAAAACACCACAAGCTCACATGATTCCAGCTCATCATAGTCATCACCTCCAAAAAGCTCCAAGGAGCCTAAGTCAGCAATGTCAATGTTTTTTTCAACACTTTTTTTGTACAGACTAAATATGATTATGTCAACAGAGAAGAACAAGGACATCACAACAAGGCAAAATTCTACTGTATTGCAGTAGTTCGCAAAAGTAAAGTAAGATGCCTCTGATTATATACAAGTGCCACAGTTTATGGGTCATTCTTGTTAGATATTGAGTCAGCAGTAATATATTAGTTGGGACTGTTTTTTATTAATATTTCCGTAGCTAAACTGTGTGAAGTGGGACTATGAGCCTTTCTTCAATTACAATAAAACAGTAATATTGTACCATTTAATGAGGATGGGCTTAATTGGGATGGTTGCTTTATTAAGGCACCTCCCAAGAAACTAATTTAGGTTAATGTTAGTGAATAGCAATGTCTGCTACTTAATTGGGATGGTAGTAACAAAAATTCTGTTTAACAGGGATGCATTTGGCCAGTGCCAAGGGGTTAAGTGGTTAACCAGGTGTTAGATGGATGTGAAATTCTAATCTCTGTTCTTTTAATAAAGAAGTTGCCAAATAAGAAAAAATAGAGATGAATTTAATATGTAATTCAATAAATATTAGTTTAGTCTTTTATTTCATTGTAAAGAACCTTAAAATTATTCACTTGTGCATTCAAATTCACTTTGACAAAATGTACAACCTCTTTTACTCACTTTCCCCCTAATTTGTTCATTAGAGGAAATTTCACATGAATTATAAATTCCTCCATTTAGAAAGACGGAGGTGCTGCACAAGGTACAGGGCCAGAGAAAGTTTTTACTCCATTTAAATTTCACTGAAGTCCAAACTGAACTTAAGTGGTCCATGGGCCTTGTGTTGGGCCTCTGCATAGGTGTGAATTTTACCCTGAATGATTAAAATATATACACTTGAGTTTTCATGCTGGAAGAGCTATCCATACTCATGGAAATATCTATTTGTGTGAATGTTCAAATCCATGGGAATCTTCAAAAAGCTTACCTAAGCCCTTCCTGTGCTTATAAAGCTTGCAGTCAGACAATCAAAGTAGCAGAGACAATACTATGTGACTCCAGAGATCTATCAAAGTGCAAGTTACCAATAGCAAATAGTTGTAGTGCCTAATTCATAAAACAAGAGTTCATATTGCATAGGCTGAAATTCTTAGCATAAAACATTTGTCAACTGATTTTGAATAACAAACATCTATAAAGATCAAACACTATTTGTGGACCATCTGCACACCAAAAAAAAGAACTAAAATTCATGGAGTAAGTTATTTAGTGCAAATAGCTTTGATCAGAACTGCACAACCAGGACAAATAGGTCATTCCAGTGTCCCAGTAAATGGGGTTCTACTGTATACACTTGCCTACCGTTGAGTCTTGCTTTAGCAATAAGAACAAATGCAATAATTTCTCCTTGGTAAAAATCCTTCCAGAAATCAAATCATGGTATATTTTAAAATTAAACCAAAGATATCATTAGAAAAAGGAGCTCTGATAACAAGCATTTAAAAACATAAAGCTTATCCTCTGCATTTGTTCAGTCACACCTATAATGGAGTATGTGATCTGAAGAACTGTATAATGACTCAGTCTCATTGATTCTCTCTGCAAAACACTACCTTCCCATATCACTCTAAAACTATTTGTTGCTATAATTATTAGAGTCAGAATCTATTCTTATGGAAGTCAATGGCAAAATTCCCTCTGACCTGACTGGTGGCAGGTTTAGGCCCTACTGTAACTTGTTTTGATAACCAACAAAAATAACTTATATCTTGTAACTTCATTCCCTTATATTTTGATTTCATTTATAATAGTGTTAATGGAAACATGACAAGAAACCCTGAAAACATTTGAGTGAAAGAACAGACAAATAAACTTTCAAACTGTCTTTCAACAAGTGAATCTAAAGTTATTGAATATGTAAATTGCCTTATTAAAAGAAGAATGATGTCTTTTTCAGCAATCAGTTTAATTACACTGAAACCCTTACATAGAGAAATCAACTAGTTTTGAACAGCAAAAATTCTTTAGAAGAGTAACTTAATATAAAAGATCAAAATTAGAAAATTTTCATGATTTGAAAAAAAATATCATCATGCTAATGGTTTATGAGCTGTTGGGAAACCGCCATTATTACAGATCTGCACTATGTTACATTGGGAAAGTTCTATGGAGACATCAACTGTCTGCATTATACTTGGCCTTAGTCAATGCCATTAGCCTTCCACTCTCAGAACTACTTCAAATGTTTTAAAAGAAAGAGGGTATATGAAATGTATTTACTCTGGCTTTGGAAAGAAGCCCGTAGTCAGATGAGAACGTTCTAACTCACCCTGGTAACACTAGTATTTGCCAATATTTCCATTATAAACCCTTTTCTGTAAGGATTACTTACATATTAGGCAGCTAGACTTGAAAAAGAAAAAGAAATCAGCCAGAATCCTGCCCCAAAATAAGTGGCCACAGCTTCTCTTGAATTCAGTGGGCACTGCCCATACCACAACCAGAAGTGGAGTTTGGCTCTTGTTTTGAAACAATGTTGTTTTTTTGTGGGAGGAGGAATTTCAAATATTTGGAAAAAATGGTTGGATTTTTTTTAAAGTATACAGCCTGAATCTTGTGGGTGACATCAGTGCTATGATACCACGGTGATAAACATGGTATAAGAACCTGACCAGACAAGACTAGACAGCATTCAGATTGGTGATGATTCCTGTGTACTAACACCAGTTTTAATAGCCACCATGTCAACTGTGGGACTATCTCTGCTGGTGCCTGGCTCAGCTGATATTGTTGATTGGAAATTGGTTACGATTTTGAGGATAGAATTGAAGGTAATGGATCAAACATTACTTCCTGCATTGAGAACTCAGGGTGTACTTTTCCTTCTGGGGAAAAGGACCTGTTTTGATGTTGACCCTCGGGAAGCTGAGGAAGTCCAAAGGGTTCTGAATGAGGAAGAACACTACTTATCAATTTTGGGACTTCGGAGTTTGCCCACAACCATTGGCTGCTAAATGCTGTCTCTCTCACTGGCTTAGCTGTCAGAGATCAGTATAGTATTCTGATGATCTACAGCTGATGAAGTGATAAGGGAGAAAGGTAGAGTGGCAGGGCAAAAGTGACATCCTGAGTCTGACCAACTGCTGTAGAAATAATTGCTGAAATCTTATGCTATGGCCTCACAGGAGGTGAATAAAGGTTTCCCCATTTTCACCATAGAATTGCAAACGTCCCATCAATTACTAGAGATGTGAGCGGGATTTAAACTTAAGATTTAAAATTGTGAAAGGCTCTGTATCCCATAACCAGCCCCTTAAGATATCCAGTTCCCCTTACATTTTGTCATTAAAACAGAACTAATACAAGCAAGAATGTAAAGATACAGAAATTATATAGTAAGTCAAAATAATGATCAAGCAAACTTACTGGGCCATAACTTGAGGACTTGACCCGGGCAAACTTCCATCAAAGTGTATGGGAGTTTACCTAAATATTGTGCACAGGACTTGGCCCAATGTGTACAGAATCCACTGTTGTCTGCAAAACTCTGAAGAACCCATAAAACATCCTCATTTCTTTTATGTTTGGCAGAGTACAAAATCCCTACTAAATCACTAAATGCTGCTGTGAAAACAAAAGCACTCTGTAGGCTTATGCACTTGCCTTTCCTCCAGAAAGAACACAAATTCGAAATCCTATTAGGGTTAAGGTTGATGATCTCATGTTTGTCTATAGTGGACATTTGTCTACATAACAACGCTGGTATACTATTTGGCACAATTGTTTGTGATTGGCAGCATTTGCTCAGGAGAGGCCCAAAGCTGGAATGATGTAGAAAACTTCCATTATAGAATACAGACAAGGTCAGCTTCATGCAGAGAGTAACAAGAAGCCTTGGTCCCTAATGCCTTTGTCCTATTGCATGAAGGGTTTTGTATTTTGATGATATGCTTTAAGGAAAAAAATTGTTTTCAGCTGTTAACTGCTATGTGCATAAAGGTTATCAAAATTGTGAAGAAATATGTCCCATGTATCAGTTGAAAACAACTAAGTTTACCTACTATATCTAAAATAATCTATCTAGAGCTGTCATGGATGTTTTTACAATATTTTAGATAGACCGATTGGTTTAAAGGAAACTGTTTAGATTATGTCTCTTAGGAAAGCTGTCCACAGAGCAGTAACTAAGAATAACAGTTGTATATGAAGAGTTATGCCTAAGATCTCAGAGGCCCACCTGCAAAATGTCTCAGACCCTGCAAATCCACCTTCAGAAATGGAATTCTTCAAGGGTGGGAAGGAGGGTTGGGCATTGCTGTCTGAGCTGAATTTTTCTAATGAAACTTAGAGCTAAATTTGCCACAGAGCAAAGTAAATCCTTCACAAACAATGAACATATAGAACTCCTGTGCAGGCATAGAACTCCTATTAATGGAAGTGTTAAGGGAAGCACCACAAGTTTTGGGAGAGTAATATATTTCCCAAATTCAGTTTATTTTTGTGGTTTCTGCTATGTTCACGTCCATTAGTTCACTCGGTGTAGTCACTTTACATAGTGAGATGTGGCTTTTGTTTACTGTACAATAACTGCTCCCAATATCTGTTTTAACATTCGCACTTCAGTATCATTGCTCCAGTGGTTTGGACAAGACCAAAAGCTCTAATTCTAACTCTTAACACTGGGGTTGCCTCCATCCCTGTAGAAAGGCTTATGGAAGGGGAACATGGCAGAGAACTCTGCAACATTCTCCTCACAGAGTCTTCTTTAAATTCTTCCATTGGGGAAGCAGGGTTTACTTCCCTCCATAGAAAAAGCAGGGGATTAGACCTCAGACCTGCCATTTGTCCATGTGCCACATGGATCCCTGGGATCTGCAGGACCAAGCATTTGTGGGCTCTGCTTCTCCATCCACACCAGCTCCAGGACCCCTGCTCACCACTCCAATTCTGCAACAGCCCGGTCCAATTGCACTCACATACAAACCTTTGGATATACCATAGCTTACTATAATACCATCTTCTTAGAATTGGACTCCTGTAGTTACTGTGCTATATATTTTGTAGTTCATGAAATCCTTTTACTTTTCATATCTGTAATGCCACCTTACACTTAGAAACTATTAGGCTGTACAGTTTGTGAGGGCAAAAATGCAGGTTAGAATGGTTATTGTGACATTAGAGATTTTATTTTTCAACAATACAATACAAAACAATAGAAACAAAAGCAACAACAAAGGAGGACGTTGATGAAAAAGAGCGAGAACAGTATGTACCTTACTGCAGCCTCAGGACACTAGTAACTTATCTGCTGACAGATCATTCCCATTATATATGTCTATTTACTCTGCTAATCATTTAAGAACAGTGAAGTTAGCATATGCCATATTAAGTGGTGCATATGCTATCGAACAGTTTGTTAAAAAAAGCAGAAATACTCTTTGTGAACTTCTGTTCCCTTCTGATGTTTCAAAAGAAGCCCTGAAAAACCATCATGAACATAGACTAGCCCAAATGCCAAAGCTATTCACCCACAATTTTAAATCAAGATTGGATGTTTTTCTAACAGATCTGCTCTAGGAATTATTTTGGGGAAGTTCTAAGGCCTGTGTTATAGACGAGACTAGATTATCACAACTCTTCTGGCTTTCATCCTTTGCCATGATGTCAGATGACATTGGAGAGAGGGAGGGGAAGCCTCAGGATTCACACAAAAATACTCAATCGTTGAGGGTGAGGTATTAGGCAAGCAGAATATTGCAAAGCGGTTTTAAAGCAAAACTGCATGGGATCAAGTGAAGGGGAAATGTCCTTCTATACGAATTATCTCATTTTCTTGGATCAACCATACTAGATTGGAAATCTCATGAATACAGACTCACTCAGATACTCCTGGGAGGTACCATTCAAGATCAGCTATACTATGATATATTTCTCTTTGGACACTTGCTCTTCCTATTTTGTCCAGAATTACAATCCTATCTGCAAAATACTGACCTAGATGGATTACCGGAGTGACCCACCATGAAAAGTCCTAGGCGAAACTCAAAAGAGGGGGGAAAACCATCATTTTTATCCTCCCAAATGCTTCACTTCAAGTAATGGACAAACAGTCATTTCCCTTCCCTCCACCAGTTTCTTCATCTTACTATTAATGCACATTGTTTTCCAGGTTTGGAATTAAAAAGTTCTGTTCAGCTGGGACTCAACTTGTGCATGTGCTAAGCCAAGCACAGAGGCACATGCATGCACACTTCTGGGGCACTAACGCCTGTGCACACTAACACTGCACATGCAGAGAATGAGTTTTGCATGTGTGAAATCAACCTGTCCAAATGATCCTTCTCTCTTCCTCCTGTCATCTGGCTCCTTCTAGATTATCTGGGTAGATGCTAGAAACATGTGGCCCCATCATGTCCCTGCTTTACATGGATTCTTTGCCGTTCTCCCTATATGTAAAGTCATTGTATGCATGCTGTTCTCTGAATGATACTGAAAACTAAAATATTAAAACAGCATTTTAAGACTAACTGTACCAATGTGGTTAAACAGCATGCCTGAAATGTCCCAGGCTTCACATATCATTCTGATGAGGATGTGTCATATTCTGATGCGGACATGTCAAGCTTACAAAGTTTAGACAGGTACAGCTAAATCGCACTGAAGCATTGAACTTCTTCTTTTAAAAATTTTATCATGACTGTACAGGGAGCCAGGCAGATTGACTTTACAAAGTTCACTTACCATAAAAGGGACCTTGCCCTGCCAAGCCCAAAAATACATTGTGTACCAACCTGGGGTTGATGCATGTATTTGCTTTTCCACCCCTGCATGGATTTGTACACAACAAAATCAAGTTTTGAAAAGGAGTGGAAGGAAGAGTAGCTAGTAGCTGACTAGTAGGATCCTATCTGTCTCCTCTTCCCAGCTACCTATTTGAGTTTGGAGTTCCAGCCTGCCACAGTCCATGAGACTCGCAGACTGTTTCATTGATGAAGACAGTTCCCATGGCAGGATAAATCCAACATCAAACTACCTCTGCAGTGCACAGCCATGCTGACCAGATCAAATTTGAAGTTTTAGTGCATGGCAGGCACCATCTGACTCAATTAAGGTGAGCTGTTGAATTCAATTTTCCATGCCACCTTTCAGTGATGGAAAGCTCTCCCCTACTCAAACTAGCCCCTTCTCAAAAGCAGCCCAAAGATCCTTTCAAAAACCCTTGCATACCAGGATATAATAATCCCTGAGGAGGGCTGCAGAGACTTCACACAGTACTATTAATTTCAGTGGTATGTCAAGATGCCCTTCGGGCACAATCTGTTATTGTGATGTGCACAGCAAGGAGTAGGGTATACGGTGTCTCTTCTTCCCTGCCTCACTCATTCCCAAAGATCCTTCCCTCCATGTGCTAACTACTCTGGTTGGGCCAGGCAAGCTACAGTTATGCCAGAGAAAGGAGTACAAGTCTAGCTAGTCAACAGATTCCTGTGATAGAATTCAATGGCTAACAGCTTAATTAGCCCAAGATCTTATCAGAGGGAATGTTCTGGGGCCAAGTCATTCCCTAGGTTGAAGTACTTATGGGGAACATGAACATATAACTAACATTTTTCATAAGGTTCCGAAGCACTGATTTCTGGATGCCTCTTTATTACCCGAATTTGTCCTCAGTTCCTCTACCTATTTCTCACTTCCCTTCCCAGAACATTGGAAAGTTTTGCCAAAGGTACTGAAGGACCAGCCAGTGACTGATGATTTTATTGCATTGGCCTGCCAAGCCTCACAGAGACGCAGTGGAAACAGACAGTTCTGTTGGTAATGAAGGATTCCCCGATATTGAGTGAACCTGTGTGAAAGAGAGGCTTTCAACAGCAGACTTTTCAGGTTGGAAAATGCAACCAATAAATCATACAACAGGATTTATAGGATGTTTTCCTGTAAAGGTGAGAAAAATGCCTTTTTAGAGGCTAAGATTATGGACACTAGGCTGGCAGAGGGTCAGTCTGCTTTCTCTGTTAAAACCTCTGATTCTGCTTTGCGTTTTCTTCCAGTGGATTAACTGGAACCACGTGATTCCATGTGCTAGTCAGGGTAGCTTCCCCAGCCAAACCAGCTAATCTAAATACTGTGATATTGATGTTCTACAAAATCACTTTGCATAATTAAACAACTCCTCTTGCAGCCTTATGGATGTGGCTACTTGACAGGCATGCAGTTTAGGATGACCCTGACCCACCAGTGTGTGAATTGCTTCTATCAAAAAATTGTAAACCTTATATATACAAAAATCCTCAGTGATACAGATACAGCTTTACAGGGAAACCCAAAACTCTTTTGGATAGTAAATCTACAATGCTTTATCAAATGGCCAGCACAATCCCACAGTATAACTCTGCACCTGTGTAAAAAAGTACATTGAAACTCTGTTAACAGCAAGGTTGATGTAGATACACTCATTGTCACAGCTGCAGGCCTCCATACATCACTCAGAACTAACATTATGAAGCTTGGATTAGATCTTAGATAAGAGATGCAGACATAGAAATGTCTGAGTACAGTCCCTACTCAATTAGAAGGGTGGCAGCAGCATTCAATGTTTTCTGCAAGTCATTGGTCTTGCAACAGGACCTTTGCCAAATACCACTAACGAACACTAAATGTGAGCAAGTACCACTTGGCAACTATGATAAAAGGTGGCACTTCCCAAACACCACCAACAGGATGCATTCTTCTCCCTGGTTACTCAGATATGATTATCTTTGAGTTTAAGAACAGATAATTCTGTTCATTGGCAGGAAATATGATAAACTGTTATCTGCTCTGCTCTAGAGAGGTAGGGATATGCACATATAGACAGGCCTTCCCTATCCATTTAGAGTCTGGTTCAAACCCCATTAAAGCCAATGGAAGTCTTTCTGTGGAAAACAAAGGGCTTTGGATCAGGTCCTTAGTACACTTACCTAATCCCCTACATTCTGCTGAAGTGAAGTTTAGCGTCCACACCCTTCAGGAACAAGAAACTTTTGATAGCAACTAGGTCCCTCCTATATTTACAAGTCTGATGTCTCCTTGGTGGGACTCAACAACATGTTAGTAAATGGAGGGCAGCAGAAGCCATGTCTTTTAATGAGGCTTCTGATATAATACATATAATAGATGAGATTTAGTGGGTCAAGCCTGAACCTTTGTTTGATGACAATCAGAGGTCAACTAATTTTTAAACGACTTGATCGTGTCACTTTATCTGACCATTTTTACTTTAATTACAGGTCACATTGGATGTCTCACACTGCTCCATAAATACTTGAACAATCTGTTCGATAGAGTGATAAAGTTAAGCAATTTAAAAAATAAGTTGAGCTATGTCACCTTCTTGTCAACTAGGCTACTAATTTAACTATATGTAGAACTTATATAATGAACTGCTCTGCAGACTACTGAGTAGAATTTCTAGTTATTCGCTTTCAATGCTCATTAAGGTGAGAGATGACAGGGCTGGCCATGTGATTCGCTACAGTCTGATATCACTGAGCTTATAACTAACCTGGATAGAATGGAATTAAAAACACTTATCAGCATTTAAGAAACTGAGTAGTACAGCAATAGGTTAGTCCTGCTTGCCCTAGTTTTCACACTGTGCTATTACTATTATGAAATACCATAGATGCTTTCATTATTACTACAATTAACACAAAATTCTGCAGCTAAAATCCTCCACCTCTCTAGCTCTTCTACCCAGGTCATGCTCCTCTTTGAATCACTTCACAGACTTCTCACCTTCTGCATTATGTTCACACTTCTCATCCTCACCTTCCAGCCCCCAAACAACTCCCCCAGTGTATAGAATCTATTTTAGAACAACCTTAACCCTCAGGTATCTGCTGTTTGTAAGGTCATCAGGCACCAGAGAGCAGACTTCCTCTAGGAGGGCCTAATTCACCCCTGTATCAGTGCTAATACATGCACCTCTCTGATCCCAGGGCTTCTGGATTGGGTTTAGAGTGACCAGACAGCAAATGTGAAAAATCGGGATGGAGGTGGGGGGTAATATGAGCCTCTATAAGAAAAAGACCCAAAAATCAGGACTGTCCCTATAAAATCAGGACATCTGGTCACCAGAGTTGGATTTGGCCTATGCCACAAGCAAGGGCTTTCCTAAATTGTATGCTGGGTGTCATGGTACCTCTGGGCTTTGCAACAGCCAAAATGTTTCTGGGGAACAGGACTGAACTAGCTGTGCTGCTTTCTGCTGCAGTGTTACCCTCCCACCTCCAACCTGTTCTCAATCCACCTGGGAACACGTGCTGTTCCAAGCGATTTCTGTGGGGGCAGCACTTGGTGAGGGGTGCTCTGTGCTGGGGAAATTCCCCAGGGCATTTCATGCTGGTGCATGATTATGGCCCATTTTAATTTGTTTCTTTGACTCTCCAGTGTGCAATGATGCTTTCAGTAGGACTGGTCCGGACTATTTTAGTTCACCCTGTGTGATGGCTACCCAGCAAGCCAGCCTTTTGCAGCTACATAGCCATGCTGGTGTTTTCCCTCACTTAGGGAAGTGCTGCTGTTTAAGTTTAGAAGTCAAAGACAGTATTTCACAGAGGAGTGAAGGAGATGACATTGTGAGACTCTTTCATATATACGGTTTCTTAACGGAGAGGAGAATTTTATTATTGTTGTTACTAAATGGTTTTTGTAGAAGCAGCTGCGTGGCCAATTCAGGGCTGCCATGATTTTGCAGCTGTGAAAGAAACCAAATGACGGGATTTAGTTTAGATACATTGTTATATTAAGACTTTTATCCCTTCACAGTGCAATGTATTAGAAGCTGCTGTACACTGTTGGAAAGCTGTCTTGTTTGAATTCTAGCTGCTGAAGGAAAAGACATGGCTTAAGTTTTCATGTATATCTCTTCTTTAAGGCATAGTATGTGAGATAATACTTGTAAATGGTAAAACATTCCTCTCACATGGATTTAGAGTGATTATATAGAGAGAAAAAAATAAAAAAAAAATTTTTTTTCCTCTGTACTTGTCCTTGCAGGACTTTCTCTTCTGACTACACTCCCATTGCTCCTTATACTTGACAATACTTTGCAAGTTGGCTTTTTATTATTGGAGTCATTTCAGGTCTTCAGTCTTCTAAAGGGTTAGATGCTTAGAATACTTGAAGATTTATTTATTGTATCAGCAGGCACACTAACTCTGAGTTTGGGAACTGAAGAAGCAAAACATTGTATTGACTTAATTTTTTAAACTGCAAGAATCCAGTCTACTCTTACTTTAAACTTTGCTCCTGGGGAAGCTGGTGGTAATTTAGGTTATATTTACACTTTCTTACTTTATTTACTGCTTTATTATAAAAGATTCATGCAACTTTTATTTTAACTGAGATGATCCCACAAATTAACTGTTTGCAGCAATTCCTTGAAATTTGACAAGGAGAAAAGTCCTGGGCCTACAGAAGTATCTTTTTTGTCTTGTTAAATTCTTTTCAACTTTGGCTGAGTTATAAACTTCAAACAAAAAATCAGTTTTCTTTCTGTCACTTGTATTGTCAGCAAAATGTTGGTACCATGCCAAAATAAATGAAAACAAATGTCTAAAGAGCCAGGGCCATACCACTGACAAAGCAGCAACAGCAGCAGCACACACACACGACTGGAACTCTGGGAGGAAGAAAGAGAGGAATAGGAGGACTACCCTGATATATAGTCCATACCTCTGGACTCAGCATACAATCCCAGTGTCCCATCCCCCACCTCTGGCGGCCCAACATAGGGAAAGAGTTCCCTCCATAATCTGAGGAGGGAGAGGGTCAAGCAAGAGAGCTAAGAGTCTCAGAATCAGCGCATGGCCTCAGCAGCCCATCTCCTCCAAGTCAATAGCCTTCTCCTGTACCAGCTACCATAACTAGTCCTGTAACTCAGTTAAGTCTGTTCTGAGGGACCAAGGTTCAAATCCTATTCTTGATGCGAGTTGTTTCAGTTGCACAAAATAGAACTTGTTTGTATCTTTTTCCTTAAACACACACACACACACACACACACACAGGTAAAGAATATTATTTAGTCTGCAAAGCATTTAAAAGTTAGGAAATGCAATAGTTTAGGACGCCTATCCACCTTTAATTCTGTCCTTTTGTGCAAAACCATTTAATTAAATGCTATTTTTCCACATAAACTGTGCCTCACTTGGTGCACAAGTTGGATGTGCTCAAGGAATGAGCCAACTATTCAGTGTTTACTTTTATCCTCATCATTCAGTGTGTGGTCCCTGCTTTCTTTATTGCATTCAATACAGAATTACTTAGTTCCTCTTGGTCTTTTCTATGGCACTCATCGGCACAGGATCTGCATGTCTCACAGATATTAATGAATTATCTCCACCCCTCCCCTGTAAGATTGGAGAGTACAATTATCTCCATTTTTCAGATGGGGAAACTGGGACAGGGAGACTTATCCCAGGCCCTGCAGTGACACAGACAGGGTTATAAGTCAGGGCCTCCTGACTTGCACTGTGTGCTCATGTCTTCAGAGCATTCAGAGTTACTGCCCGTGCTGGTGGATATCTAAGCAGCTCCAGCTGATTTCAGTTGCCACTGTTAATGCTCAGGACTTGTGCAGATCAGGAAGTTGGTGTCTCAAGTTGGGCACCCAGAAAATAAGGAATGTACAATTAATGGCCACCTGCCAAAACTTTGGATTAAGTGATTTACATCTGTTGCAAAGGTAAGGATAGAAATGGGTTCTTTGAGTGGCTTTCACCTGCCTTAACCACAAAATCAACCCCTCTCTTACAGCAGTTCTCTGCCTTGTGTTCCACCCACATTTCAAATTCTAAAGCAAACGACATAGGGGTCCTATAACTGAAATAATATAATTCAGTACAAACTCTAGTGCACTACCAGAACACGGTCCATCTCATGCTAACTGAGTGAGGCAGAAATCCTATGGAAAAAACTACAATGTGATCAGATAGTTAAAGACTGTATCATAATATATGCACAAAGGGGGCACAATTAAGATTGCTTGGGTAACTTAAATTCTGGCATTTTTAAATTTTTGAGTGCTTGAATTTACAACTGTAATAGTCTTTTACCGTAGCTAAGTAGCTAGGTTTCTTTGTATGTACTTATGCACATACACATGTACACACGCACACAGGTAAGGGTTTTATTGAAAGCAATTCTAAAAATGAGTTGCTTACAGAAAAGCAACCCAATCAGCAGATTAATGTTATTGCTTTCTACACTGCCACCAGCCTCCCCCATCTGGCTTCCTCAAAGCAACAGTCTAGCTAAAAAAGGAGTCAGCTTTTCTTCATGAGAATCTTTTTCCATGACTTAATATTTCCATTACAATCTGAATCCTAAATTCTCAAAGAGGGGAAGGAACAGAATGTAAGTTGCAGTAACAATGAAGCAAATTATGTGCAACAAATATTAGATTTTCTACCTTGTCTCAGTGAGAGTGACAAGAAGCAGACATCCATAATACTATGTATGCAGAGAATTGAACCTTTCCTTAGCAAATAAAAACTGAAATGTTTGCCCAAAGGATCAGAGATCCACAGTGGAAAAGACTAATATTAGAGGGCAAGACAACTAATTAGTGCTTCCAGTCCATGTACAGAATCTAGTATTATATTAAACTCAGGTAGGAATTCCAGCCTTTGCCTTCGATAAACTGTTAGGCCATGTAGATTCTGTGCGTAGGAGAGCTGAGATGTTTCCAGTGAGGTCTATGTACAGTAAAGTAGATAATTGCATACATTATCCAGTCTCAAAGAGTTTTCCATTAATACAGGAATCACTTTTCTAATCCAACCATACTATAACTTCTTAAATGCATTAATGTGGCTATGATCAGTTGACTTGGTAAGGGCTAGATTGTGAAACCCTAACAATAAATTGTATCTTACAGCTTGAGTAGATCCATTAAAATCAGTGGAATTGCTTGAGGAGTAAGCTACTATTCAAAGTGAGGTTAGCATATCTGATCACAGGATTAAACTGGAAGGTGAGACAGAATGCTGTCTTGAAATGCCAGTGAAAATGGCTCCTATCTTCCCACTTCAAACAAAGTTTAGGTTGCATCAGGAGGGGACATGTAAGTTAGTTAGCAGGAAATGCTAGCCAATCTTAGAATAAATGCAGAGAATGTCTGGGAACCTGCCGTGTTCAGCATCAGCATTTTGAATGTTCAGTTATATAATATTTAGACTGAAGGGCATTGATACATTACCATGGATAAGAATTTTATTAAGGAAACACACTGAGCTGGATTGTCAGGATCCCTCTGAGGACTGACAACATCTATTTGCAGGATTTTTACTAATTGTTATTATTTGATTATTATAATTATTATTTTCTATTTAATTTCACACCTCCTAAGAATTCTACCCCCCAGTTCCCTTTTACTCCCCCTTTCTTCTTTCCCTTTTGGGGAAGAGCATAAGACACAGAGGTGGCCTGACTAACGTGTCCAGAGTGTTCCCTTTCTAATAATGTCCCTCATATTAGTGCCTAACAGTCAAGTTTTCCTAAAGCACTGAAGTAATTCTGTAATGCCCTTACTGCTGTGGAAACTGCTGAGCAAAATCTTTGCACAATGGGTCTCCTTGGCATTCTTTAACCCTATTGATAATGATAAAGTCTCATAAATCTAGGTAAATCTTTAATTACACCTTAGGAGCACTTTGATATTATAACTGTGATATAGTAATAAAGAGTACATTCAAAATTAGGTCTACATTTTATTGAAATGCTGCTAGGGTTAAAATAGGATCACTTGGCATTTGCTCATTGTTATTTTTGCTTTTTTCCTACAACCACTTCTAAAATGGAATATATATATATATATATTAATAATTGTTTAGAAGTGCATTCTGCTCTATGGCTGCTTTTTTTTTTTATTGTAACTGGAGAATTTGCAGTCCATGGGCCATGTTGGATTTATAAAAACTAAAGGTTGGAATGCAGAAGTCACACTCTTTGATCTTTTAGTCTAGAATTTCTCGCCCCCTGCCTCCTATTATGTATTTATTAAAAGTAGATTTTTGGTATAGGTTTGGGGGGAGTTGGTAACATTAATAAAAAATTAGACATATATTTGTTTTGTAGTATAATAAAAAAATGGAGGCTCCAATCCAGTTTTTAAACTTGTGTTACCATTTCACTTAGTTTCCTAATGTATGCAAATTATTTATATCTTCAGCCAAAGCATACATTTTAACTTGTGTGAATAATTCTGAAAGAAGATTAAGTTTTTTTTTTTTAAATTAGATTACATTTTTCAAAATCTGGCTAGGTACTAAGTGACAGGATTAACAAGGGCGCTTTGCAGGGTTTTGATGTTTTCTTGATTAGATCAGGGGTATTTCATACAGAAGCAGTAACTGATTAAGTGGTTTTAGTGATGTGAATGAATGCATGACCCTAGTTTATCTCAGTATCTTCACAAAGAAGCCATCTTAACTGTCAAGAAAGCCCAACCAAGAGTGAAAAAGACATTAGGAAAAAGCTAAGCAAAAGGTCAGTAGAGCAGAATGGAAGAGAAAAAAAATGTTCTCTTCGCCCATTCCAGGTACTGGGTTAACCAGTATCAGTCTCACATACGCAGCTGGGTATGTACCTAAAATATTTTTGTGAACTTCACTAGCCCAATATTATACTAACATTAGAAGAAAAAAAATATTTTTGCAGTGCCTACTTTTTTTCTGGGCATAGAACAACATTTTAAACTGTTAAAGTTTTTTTTAATATTAATCTAAGGAAATTGCTTAATAGGTAATACTGTGATATTTAAAATAAAATAAATGCATTTCAAGATAGCAGCTGCACTACGACCTATTACTTAGAAACAATAATAGTGGTCAGCAAGAGACTTCTCATAGAAAGGTGCACGCAAGTTCTCCTAGTCATTTTCCAGGTGTGATTTCTCAAACTTTTTTTTTTAAATCACAGACAATGATAATTGTTTTCATGTATGCACCACCTTCCATCTGAGGGTCTCAATGTGCTTTACAAATATGTCTGTAATTCTCTCAACAATCCTGTGAAGTTGGCAAAGTCCGCTTTGGGAAACAGAGGCAGAAATATGTTACGTGCTCAAGATCACACAGGAACTATAAAGCAAATCTGTGATACAGCAGGGATACACACACACACTCACTTAAATGTGTTAGCTAGAAATCAGGTAACGAAAAAAGATTACATTAATTACTGTGGTTTCAAACATGTCTGTACTAGCCATGCAAAAATACTGTTTTGCACTTATACAATATTGCACGCACATCTGTGGATTCTTCCAGGAGATGAGCTATTCAAGGCAAGTTACGGTTCATCTTCAGCCAAAGGCAACGAAGAATTGCCATTAAAAAGAGATGTTGTGATTTCTTATTTTTGTATCAAACATTTCTTTATTAGATGTTAAAAACAGAATGCAAATTTAAAAAAATAAGAATTTTTTTTAAAAGCTACATTGTCTTCTAATAAGAAACTCTGTGTTAACAAACGCAATGGAGAGGCTACAGTTTGCATTTGTTGCATCACTCCAGGTAATATCTGGAATGGAGTGAGGGAAATGCAAAGCTCGCATCCAAACTATTCTCATCGCTATAGGAGTATTAAAGCAACAAACAAAATGCAAAATCCAATTTGGGCATATCTGTGCATGGTTTAAGGCCAGCAGAATTCATATCAGATTCTGGGCAGACTGGTCTTGAGGCAGGTTTCCCCAGATCTGCACTCTGAACCTGGTCACTGTTACTTTAGTTCATAGTTATGTACATATATAGGTCTCCATTTAAAAATAACAACAAATAAAACTTTGCATTTCTGAGGATCTCAGAGCTCTTTGCATTATTTTTCACTATAAATATTTTTTAAGATTCACACACACACAAACATTTTTTTGCCAAAATAAAAAATAAAAGGCTTTTCAAAATCATTTTTAGTAATAAAAAATTATTTTTTTACTGAAAAAAAAATCTAATTTTTGGTTTAAACATTGTAAAATGTCAACCACAATAAGAGTTTCCCGCAAAACCTTTTGTTTTGGTTGAACAGCTATTTTCTGTTGAAAAAAATGAACCTCAGTAGCCAGGTCAGTAGTGGCTGCATACCTTTAGAAGGTAAATTTTTCCCTCCAGTGTCATTTTTATTCTTATTTCTTCCCCTTCCCACCAAACTGCGGCATAGGAATACTTCATTAATTTTGCATCATTGCCCAAACTACAGCCCCATTCGGGAAAGCCATCACTCCCCTCTCCTCTGAGGAAAAGGGAATGTTAGATGCCTCATGTCTTTAGAAGGCTTAGCAATGGGTACGTCAGCCTTTTAACCCAGAGACTAAACTTACTCCAAAAAGAGTTCCATAGTATACAAATGAGAAGAAAAATTGTTCCTGAGTATTTTTAACTCACTATGTTTTCCTTCAGCAACATGTTCAAACTCACATTATCAGGTTCTCTGCTCTTAGGGAGTTTTAGGGGGCAGGGGGAGGAGATGTTGTTTGGTACATTTACTAATATAGCATTTTTCTATTGTACTTTTGAACAGATTATATCCAGATTCCTGCTGGATGATTTTCCACTTTGTAAGCTGTGATGAGACTCAGCACAAGCATTGGTCTGCTTTGGGAAGCAGACTTCTGAATCATTATTTCCTCGCCAGAGTGGTACTGAGAGGGAGCCTACGCAGTTTTGGTTTATAATAGTTTTAGAAGCATGCAATTTGGAATTCAGTTCTGGGGCTTGATTCACATTTGTAGGGTGCAGCTTGCAGCTGCTCCCCCCTCTTAACTACTCCTGGATACATGTTCTCCCTCAAGGTAGGACAAGCGGCTGTACCACCATAGCTCTCCACTAGGGGAGGGTCCCTTTAAATTACAGGCAGGGATCCAGAGGATTCCCCACTGGCAGATGCTCTATCCCATCTCTACCTTTTGCTGGATTAGCAACCACAGACTTTCCATACCACTTGCACAGTGGTGCTGGATCCTTGTACCATGCAGATTTTGTAACCTGCTGCCAGGGCCGGTGCAACCCATTAGGTGACCTAGGCGGTTGCCCAGGGCGCTAGGATTTGGGGAGCAGCATTTCGGGTCCTTCAGTGGCGACCGCGGCCCCAGTCATTGTCAGCATTTAGGCAGAGGTTGCTGGGGCAGCATTTAGGCGGAGGGAGTGGGGAGGGCTGCCTGCAGCAAGTAAGGGGGGGTGTGACATGCAGGGGAACCACTCCCCAACTCACCTCTGCTCTGCCTCCTTCCCTGAGCACGCCACTCTGCTCTGCTTCTCTCCTTCCCAGACTTGCAGCACCAAACAGCTGATTGGTGCCACAAGCCTGGGAGGCGGGAGAAGTGGAGCGGCGATGGTGTGATTGGGGTGGAGGCGGAGCAGAGGTGAGCTGGGACGGGGAGCTGTCGCACGGCTCCCCGGGCCGGGGGCACCTCAGGGCAGTGGGGGGTGGGGAGCTGCCGCGGGGGAGGGGGGGTGCCTTAGGGTGGAGGGCTGCCACAGGGCTCAGGTGGAGGTGCAAGGTGGAAGTTTCGCCTAGGGCGTGCAACAGCCTTGCACCCGCCCTGCTTGCTGCTCTCTTTTAGCCTGTTACACCACTGCCACTCACCTAGTGGCAGATTAGCCACTTGGCTAACGGGGCCTGTGCCCAGGGGCCCCGGCCAACTGGTAGGCCCCAGAAAAAATCCACCTCCTGCCCCTGGAACGGGAGGAGCTCTCACTCCCTGCTGCGCCCCAGGGCCATGGCGCGGGGACAGAGCTTCTCCAGTCTTGGGGCCGCAGTGGGGGGCGGAAAGGAGCAAAAGGAGTTGTAGGGCTGCAGTGTGGGGAGGAATGGGGAGGACCCAGGGAAGGGGCAGAAGGGGTGGAATGGGGGAGGGGCAACAGGCAGAAGGAGTGAGTGGGGCCCCCCACTTGCTCTGGCCCAGGGCCCCAGCAAACCTCTGCACTCTGAGGGCTTGTCTACATCACAAAGTTGCAGCGCTGGTGAGGGGGTTACAGCGCTGCAACTTAGGAGGTGTACACATCTGCAGGGCATCACCAGCGCTGCAACTCCCTGTTTGCAGCGCTGGCCGTACTCCCGTTTTGTCTCGGGTGTAGAGGATCCAGCGCTGGTGATCCAGCGCTGGTAATCAAGTGTAGACACTTACCAGCGCTTTTCTTGACCTCAGTGGAATAAGCAGGTATCCCAGCATACCTGAGGAAGCCTCTGGTAATCAAGCAGGTCTCCTTCCCCGGTTTGCTGTCGCGTTCCCCGAACCCCCGAGCAAGCAGGTCTCCTTCCCTGCGGTTTGCAGGGGGGTTCAGGGAACGCGAGAGCAAACCGCAGCGAAGCTGGTATCCTTCCCCGGTTTGCTGTTGCGTTCCCCGAACCCCCGAGCAAGCAGGTCTCCTTCCCTGCGGTTTGCAGGGTGGTTCGGGGAACGCGAGAGCAAACCGTGGCGAAGCTGGTCTCCTTCCCCGGTTTGCTCTCGCGTTCCCCGAACCCCCGAGCAAGCAGGTCTCCTTCCCTGCGGTTTGCAGGGGGGTTCGGGGAACACGAGAGCAAACCGCGGCAAAGCTGGTCTCCTTCCCCGGTTTGCTCTCGCGTTCCCCGAACCCCCGAGCAAGCAGGTCTCCATCCCTGCGGTTTGCAGGGGGGTTCGGGGAACGCGAGAGCAAACCGCGGCGAAGCTGGTCTCCTTCCCCGGTTTGCTCTCGCGTTCCCCGAACCCCCCTTGAAGCCGCCCAACAGCGCTGCAGTGTGGCCACATCTAACACCACTTGCAGCGCTGGTTGCTGTAAGTGTGGCCACTCTGCAGCGCTGGCCCTATACAGCTGTACTAATACAGCTGTAACAACCAGCGCTGCAAAATTGTAGATGTAGACATACCCTGAGTTGCAATAGATAAGCAACATGTGCATTGCTTAAACACATCAAGCAAGGTTTTCTTGTCTAAGCATCGGTACATATTGCTCAACACCTAAAAATAGCTACTGTTTGTCATTCAACCCATAACCTTGTTACATCCCTAATCTGAACAATACACCTGTGGGTTGTTGCCCTTCACCTCTTCTCTGACCCACGGCACCAATGACAGTCTTTTCTTTAAAGGCCTATAGGCAGAAGTGAGGAGGCTAAATGGATCTGAAATAACTTAAGGCTAATCAGCACAAGTTGATCAATGATGGGAGAAAGTATATAAAGATGTACTTTCTATTGTGAACATAAAGGTAGCACCATGTTGACTTTAGACCCAATTTGCTGGTGCCCTAAACTTTGTGTAGTCGCTGATCTTTGTGTAGACATGCTGATCATGTCACAATGGTAGCATTGTACTCCACTTTTGCACTGATAGAGGTCAAGCTCTTCATTCCTCCTTGCACTATGAATAACCACATTAATTTCAACAGAACTTTAATGTCGCCATTTTGTTCAGGTACTAAACACACACGCACACACACTTTTTATTTTTTTAGTACCAGGTGTGTTAAGGGCGGTTGATCGATGGACTGTATATTTTGGTCTGCATCTTTCTCTGATTCATTCTGTGCCTGGGACTCACATGTAAAGTAGAGATAGATTCATGAGAAAGAACTACAAATGGGGTAAAGACAAAGATTTTATCAGTAACACAAAGTTAAAATGGAAAGTTAAATTAAAAGCAACAATGCCAATGATAAAAATGTTGATAGAAATGTTAAATAGGACAATTTTACTGTAGGCAAGTGGTTTCCAACTTCAATTGAATTCCTAATTAAAGCCATGGCTGCTATTTATTGTGCAATATGCTTATTTGGCGTTGCAGCATCTGCTTCTTGCAAGCTGCATTCACCCTCCTCTCCTGGGTTAATTTAAGTTCACCCGCCTCCCCTCAGTTCAGCACTGGCACTGAAGTATCCGAGAAAGTGAATTCAGCACATTTCAGAGCTTTAGTATGTATTTTAAAGTTCAAATCTTCTTGGATACACACATGCTAAATACTAAGAGCCTTGTTTAAAACTGGTAGGGACTTTATTTAGTACAACATGTGCCTTTGCATGTCTGATTCACCCCCACTTGTGCCTTGGTGGTGCATGCATTTTAAAGTGCTGTGTGTACCCAGCAACAGGAAAACTGCACAGCTAACAAGGAGAAATTTCCCCCCTTCTCGCCCACAAACACCAGAGAACATTTCCTTCAATTGAACTGAATCTGAATTTTAGCAGAGTCAGGAGAGAGCTGATGGAGGAGAACGGAGATTCTCTGCGGTCTCTTCCAGCCTCCAGGATATTGTTCACTGGAGCTGCTGCTCTTTATTATTACTAATTGTTTTACCAGAGGCCCTAACTGAGAACAGGGCACCACTGTGCTTGGTGCTGTACAAACACACAAAGAGAATCCTTGTTCTGAATTGCTCCTAGAATCTAAATCGACCAGACAAATGGTTGGCAGGTAACAAGTGACACAGAGAGGGGATGTGACTTGCCCCTCATCACACAGCAGGTTAGTGACAAAGCCAGAATAAGAAACCCAGGTTTCCTCACTGCAAGTGCAGCACCCTCTCCATCAGAGCACACCGCAGATTTCTCAGGTGTGAGAACCCAAAGGTTACAATGCTGTTAAGTAGCTCCCAAATGTGGCCAGTCTGGGGCCCACTCAGTTAAACGTTGCACTGTCTCCACTGGGGAAATGCCAGAGGCAGAAAGTTTGAAGGGGCAGCAGCGTTCTCTCTGCTGCTGTGGAAGGGCTATAGCACCATCACCACACCCTGGTATGACTACATGGGAGAGTGCAGAGAATCTTTGCTTCTCCACAAGAGGAGTCCTGAAGGTGGAGGAAGCAGAACCTTTCGTTTAAGGGTATGTCTACACTGCAATAAAACATGAGATGGCTGGCCCATATCAGCTGACTTGGGTTTGTGGGACTTGGGCAGTGGGGCTATAAAACTGCAGTGTAGACATCTAGGCTTGAGCTGGAGACCAGGCTCTGGGACCCTTGGGGCGCCAGGGCCAATGTCTACACTGCAATTTTATAGCCCTGCAGTCTAAGCCCGGGGAGCCCAAGTCAGCTGACATGGAACAACTGCGGGTGTGTTATTAGACATATCCTCAGAGGACCTGGGAGGATGGCTCCACAGAGTGGATATGCAAAGCCCTCTTTTCTCTCCTGCTGTGGCAAGAAGATGGCAGGAAGTTGGAGGTACATGGAACTCCTCCATGCAAGAAGAGCAAGGGTCATGTCACCTACCCAGAAGAATGCAACCAATGGTGCCAAAGCCTACAAAACCAGCCCAAAGAAGATGGGAGGGGTTGGAAGCAAGTCAGGGAGAAGAAGTCCTGATGTCACTAGATGGGAAGGTTGAATCATCCCACAACAGAGGTAGAGAAAGAGAGGAAGCATTGCAGAAAGGAGAGGGAGGCCAGAAAACGGATGGACTAGTCTGAATAATGTCCAGACAAACGTGAACTGGCAAGTGCTTATCTGAACCTTGTAAGGTTGCCTATCACTAGTTTCAGTTACCTATAGTAAGAATAGAAAGCCAGCACTGAAGGGTAAGCTGTTTCGGGCAGGGCCATGTTTTCTTGTGCATCTATATAGCATCTAAAACAATGGAGCTAGGAGGCCTTTGGGTGCCAGTAGAGGCCAGACATGTAGTATAATAATAGCGCTCAAATTCCCTAACTTTTGTCAATTTGAACTATTTTTAACCTGACTTTTAAAAATCAGTTTCTTGCTGTAAAACGGTTTCGGTCAATTTCATGGCTGGGAAAGGTGGCAGACAAAGCCATGGAAACTGAACTCCTCTAGTTAGTCATAGAATTGGAAGTCAAACTGCAGGCAGTGCCATGACAATTGTTCCCCACAATAGCCCATCAACTAATGTGGAAGCACTGCTAGCACTGCTAGGATCACGAGTTTCCATAGCCACTCAATTCTTTCCCTCTCTACTGGGGCTATTCATTCTAATAGTGGGTTGTTAATTGGTTTGAAACACCTATTTCACCCAGACTACAGAGCACCCACTAGATGGTAATAAGAGTTGATCACAAGTATCAGCGAGCAGCTGGATTCAAACCAGTGATCAAGAGGTGAAAGAAATATCTTATGGCCAGCACCTTGAGCCTTCCATTTGATGGGAACATCAACATTTCCAAGGTGAAGGTCATGAAGCAGTACCTGAGATACATTTTACTACTTTTTCCAGTATGCTGGCTGTAGGAAATAGATCTAAAATTATCAAAAAACGAGAACCCCCCCCAGTAGAGGGAATGTTAGCACCTATAGTATGCTACTAAATCATTAACATGAAATAACTTTTGATCAATACTAGGGGGAAAAAATTATATATTAAAACACACACAATTCTTCCTGCATAATTCAAATTACTTTACAACGCTGATTAAAATAATAACATTATAGCTTGCTGAGCTAAACACTATATTTCTAATTCCATTTTCAATTGTTTTCCTTCAATTTAAACATTTTTGAGCAATTTTATTGCTAATCATACCTGCTAGACTTTTTTTTGTATTAGACATTAAAATTCACACATTTTATCTAAGTCACACAGTGCTGTTAGGTTTAACTCTTTTACTGCCACAGCCCAGCTACAGTAGAGCAGTCAGAGGCACGTGTGGCAGCTGCCATTAAAAAAAATAAGCTTTTGCCAACAGATACAGAGAAGGAGAGAAAAAAAAATAAAAAGAGACAGAGAAAGAGAGTGATGAAGGCAGAAAGGAAAAGAGAAAGTGAGAAGGAAATGAAGAAAAGCTAGTAAATGACACCCAATTTTAAGGTTAAACATTATATTTTTTATGTCTCTACATGTCATTGTTTTTTTCATTTGGCAGAAAAGATCAAGCAAAAAGATGAAAGAGTTTGCTTTAATTCAAGAAAGAGGGTGGAGCAAACTGAGAGGACTGTGTCCTGTGAAAGAGGAGAAGTCATAGTTCCTCAGTTCAAGCAATGAACAGCTCCCTTCAGAATTCAATCAGGTACCTAAAGAAACATTTTCTGAATAGAGGGAACATAATCATTTTGAGACAGAAATGTAAGATAAAGCTGATATGAAGGAAAGCTGCAGTAAAGTAGCTACAGACAACAAAATATCACACTTTTTGGAAACACCTGTCAAGGTTTTAATATCTCTCTGTAACTATTTTTCCCCCAAGGCATCTCTCTATGAGTACTGCTGTCTCACTGCTTCTCGCCAGGAGGAACTCCACTCTGCTGTCTTAAATTTCAATCCCATTGTCCTTATGCTGGACAGGTTCCTATTAGAATAAATGGGAGGCTGACCTGAGTAGAGATTTCATGATGAGGCCCATGCTGTACCATTTGCACCTAGAGAATTCTAATTCTCATAAGTCAGCAGAGCATGCACATTCAGAGACCACTTAGTGCTGGTAACTACATCAAAACATTAATTAACACAACTAGATTGCCACACAAATAAAACATTAATATGGTAATTTCTAGCCTATAACCAGCTGGAATCTTTTCCCCAGCTATACATATACTGGCATTAACTGTGCAAAGCAAGTATTATAACAAATTCAAATTAATATCACCTTTTCCCAGTTTTATAATTCAGACTCAAACAATAAATTATTAAAATCCCTTGGAAATAGAGAGACAAGGTGGGTGAGGCAATATCTGTTATTGGGCCAATTTCTGTTGGTGAGAGAGACAAGCTTTCAAGCCACACGGTTACAACTTCCCTTGGGAATAGTCCCTTTTGAAATGCTACTTCTGGATCCTTGTTAAGGTGTAAAGTCCTTTCAGTTAAGTTATTCTGTCCTGGATTCTTTAAATCCATGACTAGTCAATGATGATATCTTAACTTGGCCCCCTGTGACTGCTAAATGATCCCAGTCTCTTTCCTGTCAGCTCTCTGCCAAGCCCCTTTCTGTCTTTTCTCCACAGCCCTGCCCCCCACCCTCCAGTAGTTGTCGTATGAAACTGTCTACACCCTACTCGCATGCTTTTGCTGTGCTATTCCAGCTAGCTATGGAAGAGAAGAAACACTGTTTGACTCAGGTTCATGGAGATCTAGGGTGGTGGATTTCTCTGCAGGATTAATACTTATTCGTAACTTTGATTTTCATCTCAGGCTGTAGTTGCACCTATCAAAAGCCACAATTATAGAAATATATATTTGACATTACTGTAGGTAACATTTTTGGCATCACATCCAATAGAATAATAATGTTGAACATTAGTGCATTGCACATACATAATTTGAAAGAACTATGGAAAGATAGCTAGCAAAAATACCATGCCAGTTAATGAAAAGCTCACATTTTCAAACTATTGTTTAACCAATTAAAACTGAATTAAATGAATATAGCTTTAACTATGTCAACTGTTTATCATAAAAAAGTTGTTCAATATATCATACTATATGTAGGAAGATTTTTGTAATCTTTAATTGTACGAAAGAGTCAAATACTATTTAATTACATAACTGGGTAGTATATAAAATTCACAATTACATTAATTATGTTTAGTAAAATATGTTAAAACACAGTTTTTAGATGGTGGAATTTTATGGATATTATAATGGAATTGAAGCACATTTTAATTACCTAGTTATTGCCATTTTCAAAGTCCAGTTACACCATAATTGAGTCCAAGGTTGAAAGAGTGATTTAATTGATTTATCTGGTCTCAGTTACCTGTAATAAGAATAATTTGGGGTGTAACCTGCCCAATAAGAATCCAAACATTAAACCATACTGAACTGAACCTTGGACTTTAAGTGGTAATCCCATCACTAATTTATTTTACATTTCTAATCCTAGGTACACAAAACAGTAAGCAGCAGATAACATTTAAGAGATACAGACATGAACTAACATGACAGGACAGCCTTTTATGCTTATCATGCTTTTCCTCTGAGCAGGCTTCCTTAAGGTTTTACATAATACCATCCTCCTGGTCATCCAGACCTTTAACATGGGGCCCATCTTTGATTCCTCCATCTTTTTCTCTACCTACATCCAGCCCTCAATCTTTTTCTTCTTCCTCCACAACTGCAGCCTTTCTGTCCCATGAATGAACTTGCTTCTCTATACCCTCTTCACATCCCTCCATACTTACTGATTTTCAAAGAAGCTGAGCACCAGTTTGCCCAATGTATTGCAGTGAGTGGTGAGGGTGCTTGCCTCCTCTAAAAATCAGATCAATAGTGACTGTTCCCTACCACTAAAACTGTCTGCTTCAGAAAGAACTCTTCTTTTACATCATTTCTTCCAGCCACAAAGCACCCCTAGAAAGGGAAGCAATTCAGAAAATAAGATGATAGAAAAGAATAGAACTCCTGAAGTTGCTCAAGATTTTGAGGGACAGAGACAAACAACATAGACAATGTAAAGGAGAAGTCTCATCTTTCTTTTAATGGCTTTCTTCTTATCAGCACCCATGTGCATTGTCTTATACAGCATTATCTGCTCTTCCTAATTATCAATCACAAATTTATCCAGCACTTTTAGAAGGAAGTGCCCAATCGAACTGATAAAGAAAACAGAGTAAGAAAGAGGAATCCCATATCCAGAAGACAAAACACAGTTCTGTGCATTTCTTAAATCACTACCAGTCATCTGGGTGTGCGAGTCTGACAAGAAACACCGTCTTGAGAAAACAGAGGCTGGAAGACAGAAAAACATCAGGGAATGAGAGAAAAAGCTAAAGCTTCTCTTCAGTATCCTACTTTTCTTTATAAAGAGATCTAGGAAGGAAAAGAGGTCATTGTCACAGACTTCTTTCCTATATGCCCAATTCTACATGCAATTCACACATGCCCTTTTGTCACAGCCAGAAACATTTAACGGATGCCCAAGCTTACTCAGTGTTGCCAACTCCCCCTTCTCGAAGACTTGGACTAAGGCAACAGTATAGGTGCTTGGGCTTCAGTCCAAACACATTGAGGTTTGTCTCAGCTAATGAAGAGCAAACAGATCCATCCTAAGGGATATGTTTTAGAAATGTACCATCAAAAGGTTCCCAAGTGAACTGCCTTAACCAGTGCAGTTCAAGAACAAAGATGAGGAGACACACAATTTACCTACACTATGTCCAAAGCCAAACACAATAAAGGAAACATGCAAATATCAAAGTGAACAATGCAGAAAACCTATTTCTGAGAACTAACTAAGAGGTATTGAAAAGAAACTTAACTAGGAAAAAAATGAAAAAAAAAAAAAGAAAGATAAGCAGAAACTTCAGCTACTTACAAGCCATGCACTTTGGGATCTCAACAGCTGGGTCACCGAAGATCAGAGCATCTGGAAGCTCTGTCTCCAGAGGTATCCCTTTTTAAACTCCTAAGATCCCCTTCTTTTTCTAAAAGAGATATAATCAGGTCAAGCGACACGATCTCTGACTTCTCCTGTTGGTTTAATTTAAAATTACTTCCTTTGAGATAGCCTTTTTTTTTAATGTCAGATGCATTTTAAAAATAGATTCCATGGCACTTTCTCCAAATCCAATCCCCCCCTTAATGTCAAACCACTCACTTTGTTAGCAGACTACAAAGTGAGCTCTTTGATAGATTCAGGTCTGAGATAGTTAACTATTGTCCTTTAAGCATTCGAATTCAAGTGGTTTGGATGCAGCCTGCTGAACCATTATACCATGGTCAGTCAAAGCTTTAACCCCACATTTAAAAGCAGGTTTCCAGTCTCATAAATATGAAAATTATAATTAAAAGCTCAAAAAAAATTCTAGACAAAGTGATTCTCTTTCCATTAGATGATACCACTGTTTAAAAATACTATATTATGATTCTCCCGTATTACTGTATTTTTGCATCAAGATTTATCTCCGATGAGAATTTATATACAAGAGTATTTTAGCATCCTTATCACATAAGTACCATGGGGTGGTTTAACAAAAACAAAACAAAACAAACAAACATGGGTACGTATTTAGTCAGATCCACAAATATTATCATAGAACTAGTCTTATAATAAGTCCTTATTAGCAGCAAAACTACAGAAACGCCTAAGAATCTGGCCATGCAGATGAATAAATGAGATTTGTATGTGAAAATTCTCTCATCTGTGCAAGTGCTAGAATGTTTCAACTGCAAAAGCAATTGTTTGAGAAGTCCTCAAATAGCTTTGCAGGCAAAAGGCTGTGTACACAGTAGCAAGTCCTCTGGAAATCAGGTTCTACAATTAATATGGATCTGGCTTGGTCCCCTTTACTTCCTCTCCCCTAACAATGCACCTAATCAATGTGAAAGTGTGATGGCATGGAGAAAACATTGCTTGTATAATATGAATGATCCTTTTCCACTGTATAACCCAATTTAGTTGGAGGCTACCTACTTAGCTTGTGCAAAATGGCTTTCTAGGCTCCTATAGTTTAGAGTGTAAATGTCTCATAGACTCATAGACTTTAGGGTCAGAAGGGACCAATATGATCAACTAGTCTGACCTCCTGCACAAAGCAGGCCACAGAACCCTACCCATCCACTTCTATAACAAACCCCTAATCTATGTCTGAGTTATTGAAGTCTTCAAATTGTGGTTTGAAGACCTCAAGCTGCAGACAAGCTGCACACAATGTAATGTGTGTCTGATTAATTAGACTAGTGTTGGGCCTGAAACTTATTTTAGAATTTTTCGTTCAGTTGTATTTACAGGTGCAAAATGAAGTAGAGATGGGACTCAGTGTTAGTACTGCTTAATGGTATATAGAACACCCTGTTCTTGAAAATCTTTTCCATTACTCATGAGGTAAATTCAAGTAACTTCCTTGTTGGCAGCCTCTATCTCTTAATAACACTTCTTTTGTTGGATGCATAGGCACTGTTATGCCCCTTGAATGTGACTTGATACTGGGAGAAGTTTTGAAAAAGGCCTCAGCAAAATGGCTGAATGAGATTAACAATGGTCCTATACCACACACCTCAACAAGGCAAAACTCCTGTTGACTTTAGTTCAGTCGTGGGGAAATGTCGCTGTATAAGGGGATGAGATACTCCTGCCATGGCTCTCTGATGTAGAAACATGCTATCAGTAGATATAACCAGGGTGTAAATGGCAGGAGAACAACAGGGCACTGTGGCTCTATATGTTTCTCAAGGAGATGGCAGAGATGCAAGGTTCTCTCCTTATGCCTAAGTAGTTTACTTTGTGTAAATAATCAAGGCACCGCTAACTCATTTATACAAAAATCATAACGAACACAAGACAGCTTCTTCAACTACAAAGTCTTCATCTGTTGGCTTTTGAGCCAAAATGGCATCAGACATTTGTATATCTTTTAATAGAAGTTTTTCGCTGGATGTTTTATGGGTATCTGACCTTTGGTGTCATTCTTATGCTAATCTCACAATGCAGTTTTTTAAGCCTGCTAGTAAAAGAGCATGTCCTTTAGTCTTGTCTTGCTATTTTCCCCTCAGCTGTAATCTATTACTGGCCCCCTGTGCTTGAGTATCCCTGACATTGTCTGCATAGCCAGGTTGACTCCTGGCTCACAAACAAAACACACAAATGAAGACAATACACTGCACCATAAATCAAGTAACATATTTATGCTTAAATCTAAATGTAGGGTGGCCAGCATGCTTGCCAGGGTTGTCAGAAGGAGACAAAGGGCGCATAACAGGAAATCCCAGCTCCAGATTAGCTGGTGGGATTGCTCTGCCTTTTTCCTCCATAAGTAAGGTTTAGGGAAAGGTTAACTACTTCGTCTCCCTTTGCCTTTCAGTTCAATGACACCTTGAAATATCCTACAGGCCTTCAGGAGTCAGTGTTGCCAATTATTTTTATAGCCAATAAAGTTGGCTGTCTCTGTTCCATTAGGTTCAGTCCGAGTGAAGCTCAGAAGCCAGACCTTACATGGAAGAAATCACTGCTGAAATTTGGACAAAATCATGGCAGCTTTGTAAAATGAATGGAAGTTTTAACAACTTTTTGTTTTGCTTGTTTTCTTCCTTTTGAAATTGGAATGTGTGTGTTAACAACAGCCGCTAGTATGCTGTCCCTGGGCAAGAATAGGTCAGTCACAAAGGAGGCAAAATCTTGTTGAGAAACTCTTGCACGCAAAGCTTCAAGATGATGAGTATTTTTTTGATGAAGTGTTTGATATGGACAGTGTGAAAATCCACTTACTGCCAGAAAAAAGTAAAACTTCTGTCTGCCTACTTGTGGCCTGGAAAAGGGCAAATACAACGAAAGTCATCATCACTGATGGTGTAATGATATATTCCTTTTTAGGTGAGAATTACAAGTAAGGAAAAGGGAAAAGGCCAGCAAAAAGAGCAAAGCTGTTAGCAAAGGTGGACATGTTGAAAGCACATTGTACGTGTACAATTAGCTGGAGTGCTAGCTATTGTGCTCAAGTTTAAATGAGCTCAAGTATTAGTACTGCTAGTTACATTGGGGTGTGAAATCACAAATGGGAAGACTCGTGTAGATTTATGCTGCACATCTGAGCCAGTAATCTGGAAGTACTATAGCTACTGTTTGCAAGAATTTAGATCACTATCATTCTTGACTACTGCCTTGACCATTTGGTTTGACTTGCTCTAGAACTATAGAGATCCCAGTTTAAGAGATTTGTTTATAGCATGCAATATATTCTGTCCTTTCTATCACGTTCATTGACTTCCACTTTCATTGAAATTTTTCCTTAATAACAACAAATAGGAGGTCTAGTCAACCATAATGAATTTATACTTTGTTGAGCTATATATCATGATGAGCTACACAACGGGCCAGATCCTCAAGCTGGCATTAGTCATTATAGCTGCATTAGCTTCACTACATAACTAATCAGACCATGTAAGTAACAATGACTGGGTAAATCCAAAGTATATTTCAATCCAAAAATGTGTCATTTGCAATTAGATTTGGGTTTATTGACTGGCGAGGCAGCAAAGTGTAAGTGATTAGAAAAAGATACTGTCAGCTGAAAGATATTGTTTCTATTCCCCAACTTTGCTAATAACTCATATAATTTTGATAAGTCACTTAAACATTGTGTATCAATTTCCCTGTCTTTAAAAGTGGGTTAAAACTACTTACCCACCTTGGAAAGTGAATAATGCATATACATGCAAATTAGCATTGCTAATAGCAGCCTGTTCTATTTTAAATCATATACAATGTGGCCCTGAACATGATTGAGGCCTTTGAGAGTAAACACTATACAAATAACAACATTTACCTATTTATTATTAAGCTCTCTCTAGTTCTTTTTACCCCAGGATCCTGCTTTCTTCTGATGTATTTTCAGGAGGGTCTAACTCATCAAAAAAGGAACAAAGAAAGTAAATAGTACTATGTGGTTTTGATGTGAATCACTCATATGTGGGTCAGTGTATGAAAAGCATAATTGACTCTGCTAGCATGAGTTAAAGTCAGACAAGCATAGAACCGCATGCAAATTTTCTGATGGTATGAGACAAAACATTTGTGTTTCACCTGGTGATCAAAGTCCCTGTAATTTAGCTTGCCATGGTGTTTTGGTTTGGTTGTTTCCCTCCCCCACCCTCTGTTCTGCAATAGGACCTCTAGCTATCACTAGTCTTGTCTACCCTAGCATATTCTCTATCCGTTTTCCAGTCATGGGTGCACTTGCACCCATAGGGATAGCAATTAAAGTTCTGGTGTAGACACAGCTCAAATGTTTTTCAGCACTCTGTCAAGAACACCGGCTTGGAACATTTGAGCCCCATCCACACTACCACGTCAGTTGTCAGCACCGGTGCAGCTGCTTCCATTGTGCACAACAGGTTCAAAATGTGCTAAGGACAGCTGTGTATAGCCTTTTCTTTCCTAATCTATGTAAGGTACTGGGTAAGCCACCAGTATTTGAACCACTGTGTTATCTAACTTGGCTCGTAGCAAATCTCAATGACACAGTAGATAAAATGGTTGCAGCTGCAGGTATTTTGCCTTGTCTAGTGCTTTCACTGTTGTTTTCTGCACCCCTGTTTTCTGCACCCCTTTTCTGTAGAGGGGAAAAGGCTCCTCTGTGATAAGGCAATAGTCAAAGTCCAAGTGTAGGGAGGGGATAGGACCTGGTAGCTTTGAAGCAGCTGGATGGTTCCAAGATCTGACCAGCACTTGATAGGCATGGAGCTCAGCTGGGCTGAAGAGGTGCATCCAGGTTCAGACCCATAACAACGCCTATTTCAGGCTCTGACCCACAGAAAATTAAGAGGGGGAAAAGAACCTTTATAAGCTGGCCAAATAATAACAAAGTTAGTGTTGCTGGAAACTCGGAATAATGGCATGAGATCGAGCTTCACTTTCATGACAGACATTCAACTATATTATAATGTAACTTAAGGGACCTGACTTTGAATGGCAACATTGTCTCCTATTAGAAACACAAATTTTGTAAGTCAAGAAGTCGAGTAAAATATTAAAGTTATATTTGAGCTTCTTTATTCCCAGCCACTTAAATGTCTGCGTCTTTGTTACTCCTCCTCAAATATTTCCCTGATTATTTTTTCATCAGTGTTGTCCCTGATTTCCACAGTAGGGTTAGAGAGCTGAGAGGATGGATTGCAACCATTTCTGGTGGACCTGAAGGCTGGGGTGTGAAATAGCAGTATGTCAAAGCACGCTACAGAACTTGTAGTGTGCAGCAGCCAGGTTCACACAGGTAGTGCTTGGCTTCACTGGACATTAAGGCAGCACTGTTAATGAAGCTTGGGCAGGGGTGCAGTGGGAGCCTTTAAAGTGCAGACACATTGGGACTCAGTGCCAGGTCTTCCCTAACTCAGGTCTCACCTTCACTTTTATTGCCAGCCTCCCTTACATAGCCCCCTTCCTCAACCACTGCCATCTCCTCTCCAGCCAGGATTACATCTATCTCTGCCTCCCCCTATAGCCTCACTCTCTCCCTGACCCCCTCGCACATAACCACTTCACTACACTAAGAGGGGGGGAAATGTGAAAGATCCAATGTGTCTTCAAATATCAGTTTTATCTAAAGGACTGTGAAATGCATTAATCATCACTGCATAGTGATTGCATGGTGTCACTACAGGACAGAGCTAAGGTTGTTTAGGCCCTCATTGTGTATTTCTCTACTCGAACAAGTCTGGATTTCTTTCACACGTAATCAGATCTCTGAATGTCCTGGTTTTGGGGATAATTACAGGATCCTTGTACTGATTTTTACCCTCAATACTGATAAGTATTCATAACTTCAACCCAATCTGAACTTTTTTTTCTCTGGGAATATACTCAGCTGCTTGTGTTCCAGAACTAAAATCTGTTAGAACATATTTCAGTGCAACTTTAACTTTTAATTTCTTTGCTTTGAAAATTTACAATAGTCTATTAAGATTTTTTTTTTACATTTTAAAAGGTTAGTGATACTTATTCACAAACACCAGCTTAACATTCCTGAACATCATGTGGTCCAGCATTTAGAACCTTTTAAAATATTTTGAGATTCAAGATATTTCCCCTTGAAAGTGGACAACAGAATGTAGACCCCATATAAAAAGTTGAACACAAGCCTGAACTTCACCACTTCACATAGTGCAATTTTTCTTTGATTCAAGTGGCTCTTGTCTGACTCAGGGTTTGTCTACACTACAATTAAAAATCCACAGCTGGCCAGTGCCAGCTGACTCATGCTCGCAGGGCTCAGGCTAAGAGGCTCTTGAACTGCAGTGTAGACATTCAGGATGGAGCCCACACTCTAGGATCCTGTGAGGTGGGAGGCTCCCAGAGCTTGGGCTGCAGCCCAACCCTGAAAATCTATACCACAATTAAATAGCCCCACAGCCTGAGTCCCATAAGCCTAGTTCAGCTGGGCCACAGGCATCTATACTGTCTAACTGCAGTGTACCCATACCTTCAGAGTCTGACAAATGAATGCCTTGGATACTATACTTACTAGGCAAACCTTTCCAACTTACTACCATTTGCCTCTTAGACTCCAGATGAAAAGCAAAAGCCTGATAGCTGCTTAGAATCCCACTGAGTCACACTACGGAATTCATATGACTGAAAACAGGAGCTAACAGAGTTATGCCCATGCTGCTGAAAGGAACCAGAAAGGTAAGTAATCATAATCTTCCTCTGACCAGGATTTTCTGCTTCATGTCAGTGTTGGAGATGGTAGGTAGAGGGGCTAGGGAAGGCACTAGGATGTGTTACCAGTTAGCAATCAGCAGGGGCAGAAATTTTTGGTTCCAAAAGTGGAAAGGTGAAGGAAAAACACAGTTTTCCCTGGCTATAGAAATGATAACCCCAGGTCCTCCAAATCAATATTAGAATCTCCAACTGCCAAGATATGGAAGCGTCTAGAGAGCCTCCATGCACAGAAACCAGCCTTACATTGTGATTATCAGCTCTTAGATCTAAGTTCAGCTGTCCATCTGTGACTAAGTTCCTTTTGAAGTAAAAAGCTGAGAATTGTCTCTCAAATCCCCTTAACAATGTTTTCATTGAATTAGGCTCTTGCTTCAAATTTCTCCCATTCAAGTATATGCACCAGTGGTAACGTTTAGTTTTTTCAGTGATTCTGGCTCTCTCTCAGGCTGCTATAACAGGTGCACTGCAGAGAAGTGCTGCATAAGGTTCTCTACACAGCTCTGCCAACACTTGCAATCATGATCTACAACACACTGTTATTCCTGTGTGCGGCCTCCTCTCAACTGAGATTGCCAACATTGTGAATCATGCCGCAGTGTATTGATTTGGACAAATGTCCACTATTGACTAGGTTGACACTACTGAACATTCTTCCCTGATAACACAAGCCTGATCTAAGAAGCTTTTACTGAGCGTTTAACCCACTAAGCAAATTTTCTCATAATTTTTCTTTCCAATTCAGTCCCACATTATGTACCCTGACTTCCATGTAAAAGATTTGTGGCAATTGCATGATGTACGAGGTGCCATTTGTAAAAAATTATTTAGTGCAAAACATGACGTTTTTTCCATTGATTTACAAGTTGGATTTATAAATCTGCACTTCTCACAATTTGAGTTATGTGTCTTGCCTCTGATTTATAAAACTTGCCAGTAAATCTTCAGCAGAAAATTTTGATTCAGAAATCATTATTTTAAACATTAGATTTAGCTAAAACATTCAACTACTTTATAGGTCCCAAAATCAATTTACATACCACAATCTGGATTTACAAATTCTATAACAGATTTACAAATTGAGCTGAGAAATTCTGAAATAAAATGCTTTGATTTACAAATCCTCACTTTGCACTTAGGATACAACTGACTGATTTATAGCATTGAAGCTATACAATAATGATTTGTTTATGAAATCCTACTTTTACTTTAACTCAAAGTTCTGATTTATAAATGCTGATTTGCAATATAGTCCAGAACAAATTGTTTGGTGCATTGCTACTTGCAAACAGCACCTAGATACAAGAAAAGGGAAATATTTTTGAGAGGGCCTTGGTGAACAGAGTTACTCACTATGTTCAGGAGCTGAGAAAACAGAGAAGAAAGTTTCAAAGAGCAAGAAACACTCTCTTCATTAATTTGTTTTTAAAAATAAGCCTATGGCATCTAAATAAATCATTTAACTTCCCTGCCAAATTCATTCCTTGGGCTAAAAAATATTTCAGGCAAGTGGATTGATAGCCTACAATAATTTTAGGAGTTTACATGAAATGGCACAAGGCTCCTCACCTATCCCTTGTGGAAATTTGTTCTTCCCTAGTGTACCTAAACTATTCCTGCTTTTAGGTTCTTCTAGGAAGTCATTTATTTGCATCATTGCAGCCCTTGTATTTTCCAGTGTTTGGAGCCTAGCAGGGAAATAAAGACTGGTACAAGTAAAAGGGACTTGAATGCCCAGATCTTTAAAATAATCCAAAAAAATGTTAAATGGCCAGTAAATTGTTTCAATATTTCAAAGGCTTGAAAAACATTTCAAAGATTCAGAATGGATATTGGGTACACTCAGTATTTTCAGATGTTACAAGTATAAAATGTGGCTGGCAGGGAGATGCAAGGAACTCTTGCTACTTGGGTTTAAATAGTCCATTTTTAGTGATAGCCAAATTTCTGGACATGTTTTGGTAATTCACACAAAGAGAAGAAATGTCTAATATAAATGGTAATTCAAGATTTAGGGTAAATGTTTGGAAGTAACTTAAAAAAACTCCACACAACTTTTGTCTATCTCTGAGCCCCAATGCCAGAAGTCAGTTACAGAAACTGAAGTCTCCTTTAGCAGCTCACTCCATAAATCTTCAGGAAATATGAACTGTTTTGAGTGTCCCATTGATCAGACAGGGATTTTCTGTATCCAGATAGTTTCTAGTAAAGTATGTCAGTAAAAGTGGCTTTGGGAAAAGATTGGCTCTGTGACAGTACTGGAGTGATACCATAGCAATGGATCTGTTAGAGCACAGTAGTAGAAGACACAATTCTTGGAGTATATTCCAAACTCTAACACTCATATACAGGCTGTTGTGACATGTCTAAAGCAACATAGCGATTCAATTAACCTTCTGTACAATGGATGTGCTAACATCTACCTACTGCATGGTCACATTGTGAGCTTTCATTAATGAAAGTTTTGGGTAGGGGGAAGGGGTTGTCTACTGAAATGCCGAATTTTCTCTCTCTCTCTCACACACACACACACTTTTCAAGGAAATATCCAGGACACCTGCCATATTACTTGGGAAAACGTAAACAAGATATGTATGAAAAAAGTTTCAATCTTCAATATCTTACAGATTTCTTGTTGCTGTTAAAGTAGGTCATGAAAACTATGTATACATTGTATCCTCCTATTGATTAGTATTTTACTTATAAGTGTACTAATGTAATACTCAAAATCTCAGTTTCCCCATTTGTAAAACTGGAATAATGATACTTTCCTCCTTTGTAAAACACTCAGAAGTCTATGGATGAAAAATACTATATATGTATATATAATTTACTCTCTCTCTATATATATAAGAGCAAGAGATTGACTAAATTGTCAAATACACAGCTTCCTGAAACAACTGGTTTGGTTTTACTGTCAGATTATTTTAGTAGAAGAAACAGTTACGGCGTAGATAAGTTACTAGCACACAAGTAACAAATACATTTACTGCTTGAGCCAAAGCCTATATTAAATTTTGCCACACAGTTGTGCTTGTAGTGGTTCAACAACTTGGGCCCCATATATACACTAGAACAAGAGACAGGTGACACAGGTAGAACTATGTAATATTGTATTGTGCTAAATATGTTTTTAAATATATCATTTGGAGAACAGAGAATGTAGTATGTGCTAATTAGAATAGGAGACAGTATAGGATTCATGGCAGCGTGTTAATTTGACTGTTACTGGACTACCAGTGCATTAGGCCTGTTTGCCAAGTTGTGCTATGTAGGAGGTACCCTCATCACCCTGCAGCAGTTGGGTGTGTTATTTTAGCCAGTGTAGGTTATCTGAAGTCTCTCTTTATCTATAAATGGGGATACTACCTTCCAATGAGCCATTAAGATGGGGTCTGTTTTATTAGGGTTACCACTGTTTGGGTAATAAAATAAGAAGATCCAGCACATCTGTAAGAGGTAAAGCTGGCTTTGTGCCAAAACATTAAGGGAGCAGAGTATACACAACTATGTGGAGCTCAAAGAGCATCTGTTCGCTCTCAGAGAGACTCTCCCACCTGACACAAAGCAGCCAGCCAGGCACACTCACCATTTACCAGATAAAAATGTCCCCTTCCCACTTACAAACTCATCCCAGATGGGAAAAGATTAGGTCACATTGGTTATTTAAGCACTTGCTAGTAGCCAATGGCTAATCTGTCAGACTACCCCATTGCCTCCCAGGCATGTCATTTAATCTCTTTTGCCACATTTTCACATTTCTACCTGGGATTGCGCCAGTGACATCAGTGCAGATACATTAATGATGAGTTTAGGCCTCTCTTTCAGATTCCTTAGCTGTAAAAAGCTACTTACTTATTTGTAGCATCTAACCCTGGATGACTTGCTGTGTGACATAGGAATGTCAGTCAATCTCTCTCTGTGCTTCTGTTTTCTTTCTGTGAAATGGGACTCATGATCATACTTATCTACCTGGATCACTGAGGGTTAGGAAGTCTTATTAGTTTGTCTATGTATAATCCTTTGAAAATGTAAATGTGTTCTCTCTCTTTCTTTGGGACACTATGGCACAGCTTACTAGATCTCAACATCACAAAATGTTTTACTGCTCTTCAGAATAAATTTTCCTTTAATTAATACAACGTCTTCTCAGCCTTAGTGTTTATTTTACCCTTTCAATACTTGAGGATGGTTATAACATACCCATTAGCTATTGTTTTGACAAGGTTACAGTGGTCACCATTAAAAAGTCAATATTTAAGTGACACTTACCACACCATGGTGACTGAGATACTGTAGTATTTCTACACTTGGAATCAGTAATAACTGTGATCTCTCCACTACCACCGAGAGGTGACTTTTGGACACCACTGTGTCTCCTCTCACTTACTCTGGTTTAAATAGGAATAACTCTTCTGAAACCATAGGACCAAGTTCAATCCTGATGTACCACCATTGACTTCAGTGCTGCATTTGGCCCAGTGACATGACACCAGCATAAAACTAGAGTAAGCAAGAAGAGAATTAATTCCATATTTAGTGCCTTTAAATTTCCCTCAACACTTCTGGTGATTGACAAGAAAATGTGTGTGTCTAGCTAGCAAAATAAAGAAGAAACCAAATTGTTTCACTAACAACATTTAATAGAAAGATGAAAAGGACAGAACTAGCTGTGCTGTCACAACTCCAGTATTATGCAGCTTCTAGTATCTTATGACCAATTTGATCGGCAATGAACTGTTTGCCAGAGATTTGGAGTCAAATTTTCCACCTGGCCTCTTTTTACATGCAATTTTGTGCACAACATGCACACATACTTCACAAGTGCAAACACCTGCCTGCGTGCCCTAAAAGCTCAACACTTCGAGGTTATGCACACACATTTGCACCTGTAAACTGTGGATTTATGTACGTGCATGAATAATTTTTTGTGCATGCATAAGAATAGGCCAGGATCTGTAAATCAGACATTTAAACTGTAGCAAACAGCCCCTGTGTAGAGCCAACCAAAAATACTGTCCCACTCTCATTTTCCTGACAGTTTCATGTCAGGCTTACTTTTGATCAATCAAATATTAGCTGTGCTGTAGAATTATTGCAAGCAAAGGAAGTGAAAATGATCAGCAGAGATTTAGAATACTTGTCTTGTGAAATTGTTGTGCCTCAAAATTTGCAAGAATCTTGCTAGTAGGAAGGTTGTTTTTTCACCCAAACTTTACACTCACAGTCTCTTCTCTGAGGAGGATATGAGACCAGCCATTCCATTAAGAGTTTGAGAGCATGGGATATAAATTGCTTGGGTGTATTTTTATTTATTTACTTCGTAAAATGTGCTCTATATTTACTCCTGGAAAGTGCATCTTACCATCTTAGTAGTTCCACCTCATAATCCCTTATTTAACCCTTTTCCAGTTTTTTAGCTATAAATGATCACCTGCCTTCTAAAATTCACTTCAGGACACTAGTTAGAGTAATATTTATGCCTGCAGTGTAGTTCAGATGTATACTCTGACAGTCATTTTCACCTATTTATGAAGTCTATAGCTGCAGTTTGTTTGCAATGCATTTGTGTACAGTGCCAAATTCTACTCTAGTGTAAGAATTTTCAGTGGGAGTTGTGCCTTCTTATAGTGTGATTGAATTGGCTCTCTCACGTCAAAGCTATGTTTTTATCTGTTTGGTTACTCTGATGCATTTTCCTGACAGGTGCCCTTTTACTATAATTACAAGACCAAATTTCGCAAAACCTACATTGGCCATTTTTCACGTTCTGAGTGCAGAACTCAGGATGGACACACACTGAAAAACAAAATAGTACATAGCAAAGAATAGCATAAAGGCAGTTTTCCTCTAACAGGTGGTGTGTCAATATTTCAATATGTTTTAATGTACCCTGAAGTTCAACAACTGCACCCATTCAGAAAAAGATAAGTAAGACTTTGAGAGTTATTGAAATAGTGTGGTTTATCTCAATACATCACAAAAGTATTTTAGCACAAAGTTTTCCATAATTGAGATGCTAATACTCCAAACCTTCTAAAAAAATCACGTGTGTCTATGTAATGTAGTGATGGGGATTAAAACACTGCAGTAATATTAGCGATTTATATCATAGTATCATAAAAGTTAGAGGTGTAAGAAGCAGGACAACCTCTGACAATGCAGGGTTGTTTCTGGGGTTATCTCCAGTTAGTGTTTAAATATTGTAAGTGATGGGGTTTGAACTACTTTCCTTGACAGACTATTCTACAGCCCAATAGAACTCACCATTGGAAGGTTTTACCCCTGATAGTCAGCATAAATTTTCTATTTTTTTCCCCCAAAAGTATCACATTACTTGTAGTTTTCCTCTTTGGGGCAATCCAAAGTAATTTCTCCTTTATTCTCAGGGCCCAATTCTTGGGTCTGCTAAGGCTATTTGCATCTCTTAGCATGAAGCAGCCTTGAAATCTGTTTAAGCAACCAGTGGAAGAATCCTCAGGTAGTGCAGAGTCATTTTCTCAGTATCTATATCATTTCCCCTCTGGCATAAAGGGTACGACCATTAGCAGTGCCTCTATATCTGTAGTCCAGAACTGCTTTGGTGCCTTTGGTTATTTTACAGCAGAGTTTTGGTAAATTTGCTCTTCATTCTCAGACTTGTGCTACTACTTTCCAGGTTTGTCCCTCTCATAGAGTATTGCTGTCTGAGTTTATTTTTCCCTAGTATATTACCTTGCATTTGTCCACGCTGGCATTCTTCTTAATTATGTCCTTGGTATGTTTCTAATCTCTCTGTTCCCTTCCTATTATTTTCTCTCAGTCCTCAGTGTTACCAATTTGGTATCAGTGGTAAATTTCATTAAGTGGTTGTTTACTCCCTTCTTCCAGATCATTAACGAAGCTGTTAAATAAACCTGGACTTAATATGTTCCTTACTAGGAACCTCCCCTACCCTCAGTGTGTTGCCTTCTATTGTTACCCTTTGTACAATCTGTTAGCTGAGGGTTCAATACACATGGCAGTGATTCTACTTAAGCTGATTTGAATTAATTTTTCAGATAAGATTTTGTGAGAGACATCATCAAATGCCGCACCAAAATCCAGATATATTGTATCTAACACATCTCCTTATTGATTAATTTTTAAAAAGCAATTAAGATTTTCTGGCAAGGTGTATCTTTTATAAACCCATCCCGCTTGTGATAAGAGGCATGTAGGAGGTAAAGCTGCCTCAACAACTGTTGTTAGGGTTTTTTTGATTTGTTTGTTTCTTTTACAACAGCCATGCTGCTTTGTTTATCTACCGTAGGTGCATTTCTTTACTTTTGCATTTGCAACTAGACACTATTAAAAAAAAGATTTTGCATGATTATGTTTGAAACTAAGAATCTCCCACACTGCAATCAAGGGTAATGGCAACAACTCACAGGTGTACATATATCATATAAACAAGTGAAAGATTGATTATGAGGGCTGCAATGACGGTCCTGTATCCATAGCATAATCTTCTCAAGAGATATTTAATCAGGTGATTATTTATATCTTAAAGACCATGAAAGGAGAAAATGTTAACAACTGAACTATGCAGGGGAACGATAAGGAAGATGGTACGTAAAAGTGCTCACCAACAAAGTGATGAAATAAAGGTTTACCTTAAATATATATCCTAACACCACTTGGGGAGATCTAGGCCCAGGCAGTCAGCTGGTGTAAATCAGCAGAGATCCACTGAAATCAATAGAACTACTCTGATTTACATTGGCTGAGAACTTGGACCCCTAATTTTTTTCTTACCTTAAATTTTTCTACAGTTTCAAATATGCTGCTTCAAAGTCTGCAAAGTTGTAGAGCACTTTACAAAGAATGCACTCCAGGCAGCTTTTTTTAATTTTAATTTTAATTTTCCCAAACCTCTCATAGGTTGAGTAACACTTGTGGGGGTGGAGTAAAGGGAAAACTGGGGTGAAATTGCTGCTAATTTTACTGGGGGAGGAAGAGTCCCAAAGAAGCTGAAATTTCCAATGTTGCAAAAAAGTGTGTGCACTATTTCTAGTACTATTTGTATTTATGGCCCTCACACTCAAATTGTGACCTAAAATTCACATTTCTTACAATGAAGGGCCAGTCCCTGTTCATACAATGTAGCTTAAGGGGCTTGTCACGCCCTACCTGGGTAGAGCCATAGAAGGGGATATATATTTGCCAGCTAGGATCTTGAAAAACTCTGGTGGCAAATGATAAGGTAATGTTTGGGATAAAATCTTGGCTCCAGTGAAGTCAATGGCAAAATCCCCATAACTTCAATGGGGCAGGATTTCACCCAAGATGTTTTTATAACCCCAGAAACTACCAGGAATGGAGAAGGTTGTGTGATATAGCAAGATCAACACCAGTTATTGGTATCCTGATTTTAGATTCAGCTTGCTGCCCCATTAAGAACCACGATAATATAGTCCACTATTGTTGAAAAATGACATTCCTGCTTAATAGGACTGGTGCGGTGTGACATCTCAATACTAATTCATATCACCACTGGACATTTTTATTTTGGTGCCACAGTAAAGAGAAATACCTGAGGAAGGAAGGTAGGTGACTTGTTCCTTCATGCTGAGTTGTTTCAGACATACAAACTCTTATGTTACTTCCATCTGATATAGAAATGGATTTGTCTATGAGACGGATTGTATTACAGATTGAAACATATTACCTCCATGAAGTTAACTAGATTTTTGACCAAGCCAATGACATTAAATAAACTGGGAAATTCAGTAACTAAAGTGCTGTTAGCTGCTGAGCACTGGAATACACGTTGCTCCGACTCCTGATGCTGTCAAGTAGGAAGTACTTGCTTTGAGTTCTGCTGTTCCTCAATAGCAAATATTGCTGGACCAACAGAAAACCCACCAAAGAGATGGTGGAATGTCCATCTTTTGATCTGGTTAGCAGTCCACCACAGCAACTGCTCTTCTGCTTACTATCGGCACTCTGCATACTCTCACAGTCAGGACCGGTGCTAGGGGTTTGAGCACCCTAGGCAGATGGCAATTTCGCCACCCCGCGCGCTGGTCCCGCAGCTCTGGTGGAGCTGCCACAGTGGTGCCTGCAGAGGGTCCGCTGGTTCGCAGCTCCGGTGGAGCTGCCGCAGTGGTGCCTGCGGGAAGTCCACCGGAGCCGCATGAGCAGCCAACCGTCCGCAGGCACGACTGCGGCAGCTCCACCGGAACCGCGGAGCACCGGACTCTCCGCAGGTACCACTGAGGCAGCTCCACTAGAGCCACCTGCCACCCCCTCTAGCAAAACGGTGCCCACCAATTATTCTGGCACCCTAGGCGATTGCCTAGGCTGCCTAAATGGTAGTGCTGGCCCTGCTCACAGTCTATTACAGTTGTAAATCAAACTCTGGTGTGGACTTCCTGGACTGGATTTACATAAAATCTCAAATTCCCCTCCCTCTTCATTATTTAGCTGCAGGATAATGTTTTGGTTTTCTGAGCCCAATAATCCATCTCTTTGCTTTCTAATATTCTAGCAGTTTTCACCAGCAAGTGACTTTTTAGGTGTCATTTGAGAAAAAAAATTTTTTAAGATACAACAGAGGCACCTACAAAATTTTGCTTTCATCATCTGATTGTTCAAAACCTCATATTTGTGTTCATAAACTTGTGTTTCCATGTGCAAATCATGTAATTTTTGTATACATCTCCATCAATTACACTATTGGCACACCTAAATGTTACTATTTCCCACTGAGATAAGTGGAAAATATCAAAATGCAGTTCCTTCCAGTAGGCCTGATTTCCAAAGAAGGTTCCTGCTGGGCTCCACATTAAACTTAAAAATCTTAACTAATGTATGTGTGTTCCATTGGAGGAGAAGTTCAAAAATATCAGACTCCTCCTTTTGAGACTAAAAACCTGTAGCTTTCCAGTCACTTCAAGAAGGAATTATGAGTTACAGTGTTTCATTTTTTGTGATTCTTGCTCTGCATTTTTTGCAAGATGGTGTCATATGATGAAAAACCTCCCTGCATTTACTAGCCTATTCTATCACCATTTCATCGCCACTTGTTCCTACAGCTGTTATATTTCTTCGGTGTGTTATTGAATAACTGCAGAACATATTCATCCTGGATTGATGATATCTCTATGGCACACTAGACGACTGGATGGCTAATTGGCTATTACAGCTGTAGCTCACAATAAGATATTTTTACCTTATCTGAAAGCCTTTCTAAGAAGATCCCATGTTGGGAAATGATTATTTAAAAGTGTATTGATTTCCATACTTGCAGCCAGGGGATTTAACAGAAACTTGTTTTCCTTATCTAGTACTGAAGTTTGGAGATGCATGCTAGACTTAGAATGTTAGATTTTCCTACACCATCATTCTTCATTTGAATTTGGGACTGCTGTTGGATAATCATACAGCTCCGTTTTCTTTCATTTGTGAAGACAATGTAGGGCTGTACCTTTTCCAATGCTATAACCACTTCTTTCTTTATTTTTTGTACCGTCTGGTGTGCAACTCATCATTTGGAAGTAATGGGAGATTAATTCCCTATCGCAGTAAAAAGTTCTCTGGCCATTTTTTTAAACTCTAGTACAATTAAAATCTGGAGCCTTAGTGCAATAAACTTGTTCATTTGATTCGCAGACTTCAGGACACAGTGGCAATTTGATTCGCAATCTCTAGTCCAGAGGATTGATCCCTAAAGGCAAGGAATGATGGCTTAATCACACCACAAAGCTACTGCGATTAGAAATCAGACTACATGTAGACCTGCAATGAATGTTGGTGAACAGGCTTGTGAACTATCTGTAGGTTCTCACTTCATTATAAACCTGAGCATGTCCAGAACACCTGTGACTCCATCATGATCAGTGGAACTGGAATCATAGGGCCCATGTTCATTGGAGGGAGTGTTATTGGCAAGACACTGAGAAAACAGACACCACAGGCAATTAGATTAAATGTAATGTAGTCACATGTACAGAGTAGTGGACTACAATTTAAATTTGAGAGCTCAGTGTCCTGCCTGATACAAGAAGCAAGTCAGTGACTGGCAAACGGAAGGCCCACTTTGTGAGATATGGCATTCCAGAGACTGTATCCATTGACAACAGACCCCAGTGGCCTCAGAAGAATTAAATGAAGTTTTAGTCAAACAGGAGGGTGACCACCACACTTTGTCCCCCGCACTCCCATAGAGTATTGGCAAGATGGAATCAGCTGTGAAAAAGGTCAATGGACTGTTACACAAAACTGTTCCTTTTGATTCAGACTCTCAGCATTTTTGGCAGTACATAGCTTCTGTGTTGCCCCCTTGTGGTTCAACATGGCACTACTCACCCTGATGCAGGGTCTCTGACAGTCCCCTTCTTGCAGGGTCCAACCCAGTCATGCTTTAGCCCTCCACTTGAGTCCCTACCCCTTCCGAGTATTAAAGTCCATAAACTAAAGACAGATAAGAACTCAAACAGGATGATCCAATGAGGCTTTAGCAATACCCCACCTTTCTACTCAGGGCCTGTCTTCCAACTCCACTCCTTTGGTTTGTGTCAGCTGGTCCTGTCACCCCACATACTCAGCCAGCATGCTGTCTCAGACTCCAGGCTGAATCCAGGCTCCCCTCACCGAGGGAGAAACAGAGCTCTGTTCTCCTTCCTGGTCAGTGCCAAAGTGAGTAGATTTTAACATTCTTCTCCACACCTGACATCTGCAGGCTTTTAATAACCCGGCCCTGCCAGTGTGGTTCCTGTATGTCCCATTGAGAGAGAGAGAAAGAGGTATTGAAATCAGGTGCAAACTGCACTTTTCTGTTCCAGCTTCACTAATTCTGCATTTAGCGAAATCCCACCCTGGGTGAGGGGAAGAGTGTGTTTAATCTGCTGCTCTGCCTGGGGTTCCTTCAGAGCATGACCATGGAGGCTGATGAGGCATACACAAATCCAGCACATCCACTGGCCACATTCCTCTCTTGCTAGCCCTCCTCCTGCCCCAAATATTTTAGTGTTGCCCTAACTGAAAGAGAAAAGATTCTAGGTGCCTTATATCTCTGCATCCTCCACACTGGGTGAATGGCCTGCGACAGGTCCTTTGACCTGGTGCCAGTGCAGACCCTGAAGTGGATCTGGCTCATTGTCTACAAATTACATCATATAAATTGAGGAAAGTAACAGTTATCATCAGCATTAACTAGATAGGTTACAACAGAAAACCACGGTGGATACAGTGATGACTTAGCTAAGACAGCTAGGCCTGAAACAGTGTGTGACCTTGTACTCCTATTCTGTAGTGAACTTAGGTTTAAAAATAACTGAATACGTCTGCTACTGAGCAACTTTGGGCATACAACTAATAGCAAAACAATAAAATAAAACAAGGCAGCTTGAACGTGCATGGGAAAGCTTGATTTAAACTGTCACTTCTGATTCACCAATGCAGATATGGTCCCACTGTACTTATGGAGAAGACATTCAACTCTCCAACCACCATCCCATAGTGTTTGAGTTAGAGCCAGTACTAGGTACCTATTATCTGTCAGTGACCTCCAAAACTAGTCACAAATTTTACTGCTCAAAAAGGAAACTAATACATCAGGTCGGAAAATAAGCCCCATTTTACACTATTTGCGGTGTGGGGTAACATACCTGTTATCTCAGATCAGGTTTAGTATAACACCCAGGGCCGGTGCAAGGATGATTCGCACCCTAGATGAAACTTCCCCCTTGTGCCCTCCCCATCCCCGAGCCCCCACCCTGAGGCGCTCCCCCACGGCAGCTCCCATCCTCCGCCCTGAGGCAGCCCCCCATGCCCCAGCTCACCCCTGCTCCGCCTCCACCCTGAGCACGCTGTCGCTGCTTCACTTCTCCCACCTCCCAGGCTTGTGGCGCCTAAGCTGATTGGCACGGCAAGCCTAGGAGGTGAGAGAAGTGAAGCAGCCATGGTGTGCTCGGGGAGGAGGTGGGGCAGGGGTGACCTAGGGTGGGGAGTTCCCCTGTGTGCCCTCCCCCTTACTTGCTGCAGACGGCCCTCCCCGCGCTCCCCCGCTCCAAATCCCTACGCCTAAATGCTGGCGGCGACTGGGGCGGCCGAAGATCCAGCCGCCGCAGTCGCTGCAGAAGAAAATGTGCCCCACAAATCCTAGCGCCCTAGGCGATCACGTAGGTTGCCTAAATGGTTGCACCGGCCCTGATAACACCCTAGCTCCATACCACCATGTTCTCTGGCCTGAAGTCACTTTGGCAAGAATTCATTTGCATGTGAGATTTGAAACATTTGCATATAAAGAATTGTCAAAAGCAAGTGTGAGCGAAGTCCATCAAATACTTCCGGCTGATTCTCACTCAGATGCCCTTTAAGAACTCTCTACCACCTACTTCTGAACCCTCCTCTTTCCTTAAACATAGTCTAGAGTATAAAGTCACAGTAGTATTCAAAAGGTTAAAGCAGAGTGAACTGTTAATTTTAATGCTTTCTCTAAGCTTCAGTTTTAATAAGCGAAAATGATGTTCTTATTTGCAGTAAAGTGGTGTTATAAAATTCTGTCTGTCAAGCTCATTTTAAAACCATGGAAATAAATGATCTGACAAAATCAGGCTATTAGACAAGTGAAGAAGAGTGATTTCCATAAAAGTAGAGGAGCTGTTCCTTAATTTCACACTTGGTAGTCTTTTGGGTCGACTAAATTTTTAAATAAGTGATAAAATTATATTAGCGCAATTGCATTTTTATAGATTTTTTTGGTCATTGTACTCTTTTTCAATCCCTTTATTTTAACTCAAACTATTCTGCTGAAAGGTTACCTCTCAACTTATATGTTACCGTATAACAGTTTCTGCTCATACAACAGAACCATAGGCTCACAAATCCTCCATAAAGTACTTGGAATGACCACAGTGACCCAAAAGTATTCTAAAGTGGAAGGTTTGTCTCATTAGAGCCAGATCGCTGAAACACTGGCCCTGCACAGTGCATCTGATTGTGCCCAAACAGATGTGGACTAAGAAACTCAGCCGGGACGAGGTTGCACATACAAAGATTTTTCTTTGGCACACAGAGCTATTCCATTGTCTACAACAAATATATAAAATGAAGTAAAACTAGACGACTTGCAATATGCTCTCAGCCGAAAAGTAATTGAATGCAAACAGGTAAGCATGACACAGAGTCCACCTGTGTAAACAGAAAACCACCAATTCCTGATATCTAGTGAATGAAAAACATACCCACAACAGGCCCAATCCCATCAGGTGCTATCCTCATTGATTTCAGTGCCTCACACAGCAGAGCCCTAAATGGGGCAACCTGACAAATCAACGCCTGGGCATGTTTCACTACAACTAGTGCAAGAAGGGAAAAGAGACAAACTTCCTATACCAAAGAGGCTCTTTCTGCCCCAGGAATATTCACCTTGAGAGATGGGTGGCAGTATTTCTGCTGCAGATCTCCCCTGGGTTTTCCACCACGGAGGCACTAGATTGGTATACTCCCCATCAAACCAGGTTTTGTATGGCTTCTTCCCAGCTTGGCCAGGCTACCCATTTTTGAAGCAGTGATAATACCATATAGCTCTCTCCCAAAAGGAGTTTGCAGTCACTTCACACTGCCACAACCACCTCCCTTGGTAAATTTTCCACCACTGTGCCAAGCTTTATTCTGGCAGAAGCCAGCTTTCAACCATGGAGTAGGTCTTGACCTTTGTATGCAGTGCAGAATGCCACCATGAAGAGATAAATAGATTGAAAGGGTTAACACCAAATTTCCTTTACTGGTTTAAATAGTGATGTAATAATGTTGTAGTATTGCAGAGATCATTAAAAATATCTTGACCTTCTATTAGGCCAATGACTCTGCAGTTGCTCTTGCTCTCAGTGTCATTTGTTTGCTGAGAGAAGAGATCTAATACATTGATACACAAGTTGTGACATGTTGTTTGAACATTAGCCTGCTATAATTGGTCACGTCATCATGCATCATATTTACAATATACAGGAAAGTGCCCTGAAACAATTGTCTTATAGATCTATCACATATCACGGAGGAGCTTCTGGGACTGTTATCCAGCAGCATCCAATTGTGATGGACATTCCTGTTGAGTTCTGAATCTAAATATCACTGTCATCTTAGTAGTAAGTGATAGATTAATAACTTCCTGCTGGCTTGCAAAACCGACATGTCCTGTGTGTCCCAGTGAACGATGTCAATCCAATTTATTGCAATTGAGCATGCTCAAAATAGAAAGTCTGTTGTAAAGGAAAAAAAATACTTATTTGTTTGGGGGTTTTAATAAAATATTCAGTTCTTCGTCACCCTTTGGCGATGATGGTGGCAATAGATTGTTTTGAACAAATAAAAAAAGTTAAATAAAGAACTTATTAATTAACAAACAGGATACTCAAGACCTTGAGAGGCAGACAAAAACCCAGCATCTGGCAGTCATGTCACATCAATCACAGTGTAAAAAACCTTTTGCAAACATTTTATACCCCTTCCCCCCACCCCCACGCTTTAATAAATTTTCAAGAAATATACAGAAACAAGTTCATTGCATACCACAGCAGTCTTGCTCCACCAGAGCTGAATTGCAATGCAATTAGGTTCCTAACTCCTTGAGTTTCTATTGAAAAACTTAGCCAACAATCGTGCATATTTTTCCTCACACTTTTCCCACTATTGGATCTTGCAGAATAGAGTAGCTCCTGCTCTTTAGTCACAAGTCCAACCTATGAGAGGCTTCTTTATCTTCAGGTAAAGCACAGAAGTAGGTGCAATAGTCACAATATTCTTTTAACTATTGCCTGTACAGGACAGAAGCACTGACCCCTCAGTAGGGTTGGTTAATGGCTAGGGGCTGGGTTGCTACAAGGCATGACTGAACATCCTCAGCCTGACCCAAGACCAACAAAACAAGATTGGTATCAGAAATCTGTAAAATAACAAAGATAAGCCATTGCCATGTAAATGCTCTGATCCTTAGAAAATTATTACATTCATAGCACTTGGCACTCTGACCTTGTCATGTTCTCACAAGCTTAGCAGAATTAGGCTGGGAGAGGAGATCCCAAACAAATTCAACTTATTCCCACTCCTTCCCACCCCCAAAATCTTACAGATTGATCCAGTGGGGCTCCACATGAGTGCAGGGGGTTGGAGCAGTTTGCAGAATCTGGGCTTTGGGTTGCTGCAGCAAGTAGGGTTGATGAATCAATGGAGGACACATGATCCTAGGAGCCAGTCAGCACTCAACAAATGCCCTGCTGTTTGCGCTGGCGGTACTATTTTTCAGATAAGATGGAAAACCAAGAGAATTGTAATAACTATACTGACAAAGTTATTAACATTCCCAAGGACCCTTTTGGGGATGTTAATCCCAAACCATTAGCCAAACTCCAGTTAGGGTTTCTATATTCTGCCTATCTGAATTCCCCCTGCAGTTTAAAACAGAAAACAATGTTCATCTTCACTTTCTGTGTTCTCTGGTATCATGAGCAAAGGCACAGAATCTGTGCTCACTTGAAGTTCTGTCTTGCATCATGGGCTGAGTATAGAATTTGGGTTCAGTAGAAGCACTGGTCTGTATAACAGACATGCAGCGGTTTGACCGGAGCAATCTGTTCTGGACTTTACCCCCCACCCCCTAATCTTCGTCTTCTTGGTAACATTTTACTTGTGAGGAGTTGTAAAGCCCACTGCTGGAACCACACTCTCTCTACACTGTCTTCCCACAGAAAATCATATGAAGTTGGAAGTCTCATTCCTTATTTTCAAGGCACTCATTGACCTGGTCCAAGGATATCTAAAAGCTCTAGGTGAGGGCCATGATAAACAAGTCTGCTACTCCAGCAATGAAACTTTCTAAGGTAAGGGTAAAGCTCATCCATGCAGGAGACAGAACTTTTTCAAGGGCAGGTCTGCTACTGTGGAGGAACATCCCATAGCTTACCACCTTCCACAGCCAATGCAATGTCCATTTCTTTGACATTACCTTCTCTAACACAATCACAAAGCACCGTGTACATTTTAAAAAATAATCTACCAAAACAAAATACTTCAGCACACACTCTGGGAACAGGATGAGAGAACAAACACATGGCAGCTGTTAGTCACACTGCTTAATGAGCCCTTGAAAGGTGTGCAGATATCACAGCAGTGAGCATGGTATCAGAACCTATACAGTAGAATAGAATAGAATAGAATAGAATAGAATATGTTTATGGTAGCTCTTCTGCAAACCTACATGCGCTGTTTTACAATAGGCAGCCATGACACCAACATGAAGAGCAACCAGCAGAATCTTACAGACACAGCAGAATATTATGCAGCATAACAATAAAATTCCTCTGACCTGGAGCTGAGAAAACGCAAAGTTGTAACAGTTCATCTCGCTCTACTCTATACACTTCCTTTCTGTAAAATGAATACAAACAAGCCCGTTTGAGACACCCAACCAACGCAATGGGGCTGACACTCAGGAGGTGCCCATCTACCACAAAGCAGAACGTGGCCAAGTAAAATGGAATTCTAAAATAAAGCTACCGCTTAAAATTTAAACTGCTCTGTACGATCCCAGTCTTTGAAAGATGCACATGCCTATCTTTAAGCACTTGTGAGATATGTTAATTCATCCAAAAGTAAGCATGGGAAGTCTGTTATCTGTTATTCTCAGAGTAAGTTTTCATGGCATGGTGGTAAAACCTCCTGACCCTCTGAACACTAGTGTCTACATAGCTGCTACCACTGGTGACAGTTGCTATAATATGGATGCTCACTTTTCTAGCATAGGCAGGACCTATTATATATTTCTCTCTGCAGTTTCAGTCATTGAAGTCAATGAGACTCATTTTACAATGCTAATTTTTGGACAAATAAACATCTGTAGTAAAATTTCAGGATTCATGAATAATCAGGGATTTCTTTGTTTTGCTTTATTTTTACTAGTTGTCCAGCTCAACACTATACTCATTGGGCCTGATGCTGATCTCACTGGCATCAGGTTAAATTGGGAGCAATTCCATTGACATTAATGGAGTTTCATCAGTGTCAGTCAGATCAGAATCAATGCAAATTTTGGACTGTTACATTGAGCATTAGGTAGATTTGGGGCTTATTTAAGGTGCACCCTGGTACAATGGACAGACTGGTTTCAGAATCTGGGTTCTGGCTGGTATCATAGGTATTGTGCAGTCTGGGCTCACTCAAGTTGTGGTGAAAAAAACAAACAATGCTGAAAAAACAAGGCACCATCTATTCCGACTGTTTCTTCCACATTTTCATTCACTCCTCTCCCCATTTTTATTTTCCCAGGTCCCAGCTATAGCTTTACCTTCTCCTCCCAATATACCCTTTCACATTCAAATTGGAGGCAAGGTGATGGTATTATTTCCTTCCCCAAGACAAGTTTGCTCAGCCATTCTCCTCACCTTGCCACTCTTCCCTTTCAACCCAAACACAGGTATTACTGGCCTAAGAATTTTCCTTCTATGACCCAAGGACACAGCCAGCCTATATATTTTCCCTTGTCTTTAAGTGGACTCCCTCCTTTCTGCCAAGAAAATAGAGTAAAACATTTGAGTACAGTTCAAAGGAAATAAATTTTTTCTAACTTCTAAGTTGTGTCTCTTTTCCATCTCTTCAGATTGGCACTACCCTCAACTGTTGCTGGTTTACAGACAGTGAGAATAGTAAAATTGACTCTGAAATGCAAGATTTCACTTCTACTCAGACCTGGGGCCTGATGCTCCTCTCACCTACACTGCTGTAGTATCGGGGATCTCTCCACTGAAGTCAATGAAGAGACACCACTGTAAAACTGCTGTGAGTAAAATCAGATCATGAGATGCATGGAGACATGAACCACACTGTGCATGAGATCTTCATTGGTGATGACCACAAAGTCACATGAGAACCGTCCTGTTCCCAGTTTGCTGTGGCTCATATCCCCCATGAAGTTTATGGCAAACTTCCCATTAACTTCAGTGGGGCCAAGATTTCACCCCCAGAATCTGTTCGGGAGTCACATGAGTTTTCTTTCAAAATATACTCTATACCCAATTGCTTCTCTTTCCCTACAACCAATATCTAATTAAACAAGGATCTGGAGAAATCCCAGTGACTGATTACATGACTGGGATTTCTAAAGGAAAGATACTGTCCTTTCCTTCATATCTTTGATGTCTGTAGGTCTGATTCAAAGGTCACTGAAGTCAACAAGAGTTCTTCCATTGAGGAGGATGAGGCCTTTTGTATATGTTTACGTATACTCCCCTAAAGCCTTTCTGTCTGCTGAAAACTGATATACGGTTCTTTACTGTAAAACCGGATTCATTTAGAATGCTTAAAAAAGGTCTACATTGGGTTTATTTAAATAAATAAAGCTTAATTAATTTAAATAAACGAGGTTGCAATGTGCTGTATGTAGGGCGATGTTTTAAATCTATCCAGAAATTGAAACTGAGGCACTATTTAGTAGCTAGTTTATTACATCTTGCCATGAGCACATTACACCAATGTTACGCACTTTATAGAACTTATAGTGTTAGTTTTGACCTATAAATTTCTAGATGACCTGTGGCCTACTTGTCTAAAGGCCCATGTCTCTCTCCTCTAGCCATAGTGCCAAAACTGAGATCAGTGTGGAATTGGCGCCCAAGTTATACCAAAGAGGAGTGGCAGCTGGCTGAGGTACTCATTTGCTCCAGTCAGAAATCATCCTATATTTATGCACTTTCAGGGCCTATTGCAAAACTGGTTTCCTCTTGTTGTGAGGGACTGGGAGGATTGGAGATATTAAATATATTCTAGGGGGTTACTGGAGTATTCAGTTTTTATAGCCCTATTTTTAAACTATGTCACGGAATGACTGGAATAAAGGAGAGGCACATTTTTTTTATTGACAGAGTACAAATTGGGGACGATAAAAGATACAATATAAATGCAAGCCAATGAACCATCCCCAACAGACCCAACTTCAAAAGCCATATCAAAATGTTGGAGGTGCAAGTCTTCTGAACCAAACTAACTGCCTCCATAGTGAGTAGTTTGATAAACAGGAAAATAACTGATTTCTCTCACATTAGCAAAGTCTTTATCAACACATTTTGAGAAAAAGGGCTTTGATTACATCAAATGAAGTGGAAGATTGGAGATCAAATTTATCCGTTAACACATCATCAACAGTCACACTAACATGGGCTATAGCTATATGATCTGTTTGCTTTTCAGATGTCGTCTTTTATATAAATCCTTTTTAAAATCTACAGGGAGATCTTCAACAAACAGGACTACATCCTGCCAAATTCCCCAGCCATATCCTATGAACACAGAGCAGTGTAGCTGTTAATAAGGGTATTCATCATGAGACAGCCTATTTTTGGCGTTGTATATGACAGTCTCAGTAACTTACAATTGTCCCTTGAATGTGAACTTATCATTTAATTATGCTCTGAGAGACTGCTTCCCCATATCACCCTGCAAGTTAGTTAACCACACAGCAATTCTCCAGCTAATCCAAGTGTGATTGGATCAGTCTTAAGTGTGCAACATATCTTACCGTTCCTGGGAACCCCCTAAGGAGCAGTCTGTTTATTTCTACCTACCTTTGTGTTTTTGTCAAATTTACATATGCAGTGTCAAATGCACCAAGATTTTGAACAGATAAATAAGTTGCTTAAACAAAGAAGGAGTTTTCATTCATCATAAGACACATAGTATTAAACCAAGTGGACATGTAGAATCCCAGGAAAAGGCATCAATAAAACCGCAGTGAGAAAAACAGATCAAGACATTTATGAAGGTTTATTTACTCACAAACAATGATTGTATCTTAAACAAACACCAAGTACAGCACTGGACAATTTACTCAGTGTTAAGTATACATATAGCTGTACAAACATAAGTATATTTTGAAAAATATTTTTTGGGGAAGGGATAGCTCAGTGGTTTGAGCATTGGCCTGCTAAACCCAGGGTTGTGAGTTCAATCCTTGAGGGGGCCATTTAGAGATCTGGGGCAAAAATCTGTCTGGCAATTGGTCCTGCTTTGAGCAGGGGGTTGGACTAGATGACCTCCTTAGGTCCCTTCCAACCCTGATATTCTATGAAAAGGACATCTGGGATTTAAAAGCATGTTATTAATATTTTGATAAGGGAGGTGCATACAAGTAGATGTGTAAAGATGTCCTAAATTTCTTGTTGATGGGAAGTCACCACATTCTACCCCAGAAGTGACTTAATTTCAGGGTAATGTTAAGGGATCATGCCATGTGCAATGTAGTCGATCTAAAGTCACAACACCACAACGTATTTCCTGTAAGTACTGTACTGTATTATTGTTGTTATTATCAGAAAGACAGACAGACGCACACAGAGTATTGCTCCCTACAAGGAACTCACAACCTATTGTGCAGACAAAAGTAAAAGGATTTAGGATGGTCTCTCTGTGGTGCTCAATTGCAGTGGCTGAGCTACTGCACAGTCTTTATGCATTGTCACAAGTAGCGCTTCAATGGGCAGCGCTGGCCTTAGCAAGAGGCGAACTGAGGCGGCCGCCTCAGGTGCCAGACTATGAGGGGGCACCACTAGGACCCAGAGTGTAGAAAATTGTGTATGAAATTGTGCTGGTGCATATGTATTCTCTCTGCTCTAGATACAGAGAGATGGCGGAGTGCTGTGCTGGAGGAAGTAGGGCACAAGAGACATAATAGGCAGGCAGGAGAAAAGGTGAGAGGGAATAACAGAAAGCAGCAGGAGCTGTTAGTGTTAGTGAAAGGAAAAAAATGCCCCTCTGGGGCAGCATTCAGAAAAAGAAAGCAAGCAAAGGAAGCTTTTCTATCTAAGCAGGAAGGAGCTCTCCTGACATACATAGACACAAATGCAGCAAAGAATCCTGTGCACCTTATAGACTAACAGACGTTTTGGAGTCTATAAGGTGCCACAGGATTCTTTGCTGCTTTTACAGATCCAGACTAACACGGCTACCCCTCTGATAATAGACACAAATGTTCACGGTGAGCCTTCCGGCCCCAGTGAAGATGTGAGTGGTGAGAAGATGCCTGATCTTCCAGTTAGTCAGAATGCAGGTGACCTGGCAGCTACTGCAGCATTCGTATCTCCATCTCAAATGGATGTAACCATGCACATTCCTGAAGAAAAGTGTAGATCAGAGAAGAGTGTGGTGGAGGTGCAAGAAACAGCTGCTGCTGAGTTTAGTTCCTTAAGTCTAGATGATCCAGGACTGTGGACCCACTTGAGGGACTTCCTTGTACTGCATGGGCCATAGCAAGTGAAAAACTTCATGTTCCCCAAAGACAATGAAAATAAAAGTTTCCATCCAACATATTACTGATGTGAAATCCCCAATGGAGACAAAGTGGAGAGACCATGGTTTATGTACTCAAAAACCCAGAATGCTGCATACTGCTTTTGTTGCAAACTCTTCCAGTCTAATATTCCAGCCACACTCAGTTCTACAGGAACAAAGAACTGCAAAAATCTGGCAAGAAATCTAGTATGTCTTGAGAAGGCAGCAAATCACCAGAGAGCATTCCATAGGTGGAAAGAGTATGAGATGAGATTAAAGTTAAAGGCCACCATAGATGATCAGCATCAAGAGAAGATTGCATCAGTCTCTCTTTACTGGCAAAATGTTCTGAAAAGGCTCATTGCATTGTGAGAATGCCCAAAACCTAGCACTGCATGACACTTCAGATCAGCTGTATATGCCAAACAATGGAAATGTCCTTAAAATTGTGGAACTGATGGCTGAGTTTGATGCTGTACTCCAGGAGCATCTAAGAAAAGTCACCACCCAAGAAATTCACGCACACCACTACCTTGGAAAAACAATTCAAAATGAGATCACACAGTTACTGGCAACAGTCAAGCAGAAGATTGCGGCAGATCTGAAGTCAGCAAGATATTACTCCATTATTCTGGACTGCACACCTGACATCAGCCATACAGAACGAATGACTTTAATGGTGTGTTTTGTAACAACAAGAAAACCTAGTGAAAATGTCCCTGCAATGGTGACTGTCAGAGAGCATTTTCTAGAATTTATTGACATTGATGATACTACAGGAGTTGGTATGACAAATGTGCTTCTTAAAAAGCTGAAAGATACAGGAATTGCGACAGCTGACATGAGAGGTCAGGGCTACAATAATGGTGCCAACATGAGAGGAAAGAAAAGAGGAGTGCAGACACGGATCCGAGAGTCTCAAGTTTTTTTGTCCTATGCAGTTCTCATTCATTGAACTTGGTGGTCAGTGACGCAGTTTCAGCTTCTAGTGAGGCTGCTGAATATTTTAATGGAATTCAAAGCATCTATATATTTTTCTCTGCATCAACTCATCGATGGCAAATTTTGAAGCAACATCTGGAAACATCCTCTTTGACACTGAAACCACTGAGTGCCACACAATGGGAAAGTTGAGTGGACGCGATAAAGCCTATCAAACACCAAATTGGGAAGATAGATGATGCCATAGTTCCCATTATGGAAGATAATGCTATGACAGGAACTGTTTGTGGGACAACAGTGGCAGAGGGAAATGGATTCACTGGAAACTACAATGCATTGGTGATCTTTCTGAAAACACCATCCTGGCCACCATGGACGTAGAAGCACTTTACACCAATATTCCACATGAGGATGGACTACAAGCTGTCATGAACAGTATCCCTGATGAGGCCACAGCACACCTGGTGGCTGAACTTTGTGAATTTGTCCTGAGCCACAACCATTTCAGATTTGGGGACAACTTATACCTTCAAGTCAGTGGCATTGCTATGGGTACCCGCATGGCCCCACAGTATGCCATCATTTTTATGGCTGACTTAGAACTTCCTCAGCTCTCGTCCCCTAGCATCCCTCCTCTACTTGTGCTAAATTGATGATATCTTCATCATATGGACCCACGGAAAGGAGGCCCTTGAAGAATTCCACCTGGATTTCAACAATTTTCACCCTGCCATCAACCTCAGCCTGGACCTGTCCACACAAGAAAGCCACTTCCTGGACACTACAGTGCAAATAAGTGATGGTCACATAACCACCCCGCTATACCAGAAACCTACTGACTGCTACACTTACCTACATGCCTCTAGCTTCCATCCAGGACGCATCACATGATCCATTGTCTATAGCCAAGCCCTAAGATACAACCGAATTTGCTTCAATCCCTCAGACAGAGACAAACACCTACAAGATCTTTATCAAACATTCTTAAAACTACAATACCCACCTGGGGAAGTGAGGAAACAGATTGACAGAGTGAGACAGGTACCCAGAAATCACCTACTACAGGACAGGCCCAACAAGGAAAATAACAGAACACCACTGGCCATCACATACAGCCCCCGGCTAAAACCTCTCCAGCACATCATCAACAATCTACAACCTATCCTGGAAAACAATCTTTCACCCTCACAGATCTTGGGGTCAGGCCAGTTGTCGCTTTCAGACAACCCCCAACCTGAAGCAAATACTCACCAGCAACTACACACACCACACCACAGAAACACCAACCCAGGAACCAATCCCTGTAGCAAACCTCATTGCCTACTCTGTCCCCCCATATCTACCCTAGCAAAACCTCAGAGGACCCAATCACATCAGCCACACCATCAAGGGCTCATTCACCTGCACATCTATTGAGGTTATATTTGCCATCGTGTGCCAGCAATGCCCCTCTGCCATGTACATTGGCCAAACCGGACAGTCCCTATGTAAAAGAATAAATGGACACAAATCAGACATCAGGAATGGTAGCATACAAAAGCCAGTAGGTGAACACTTCAATCTCCCTGGACATTCTATAACAGATTTAAAAGTAACTATTCTTGAACAAAAAAACTTCAGAAACAGACTTCAAAAGAGAAACAGCAGAACTAAAATTCATTTGCAAATCTAACACCATTAATTTGGGCTTGAATAGGGACTGGGAGTGGCTGGCTCATTACAAAAGCAGCTTTGCCTCTACTGCAATTGACACCTTCTCATCTATTATTGGGAGTGGACCACATCCACCCTGATCGAATTGGTCCTTTCAACACTGGTTCTCCACTTGTGAGGTAATTCCCTTCTCTTCATGTGTCACTATACAATGCCTGCATCTGTAAATTTTCACTCCATGCATCTGAAGAAGTGAGGATTTTTACTCACGAAATCTTACGCCCAAATAAATCTGTTAGTCTTTATGGTGCCACCAGTCTCCTTGTTGTTTTTTACCAGAAATATACATAACTTCAAATTACTGTGTGGCTTAGTGGCATGACATACTGTTTGAAATAAATGTTGTAAGCAAGAGACTCCAAGGTGTTGACCTTGACATATCTGGAGCAATGGACCAACGGCACAAAGTCGTACCTACCGTCTTACCAGTCAGATGAGGGATTTCAAAACGTTCTGCAGAGGGCACAGAAGTTAGCAGAGGAACTTCACACTGAAGCTATTTTCCCACCCATTCATGAGTCACCAAAGAAGACGACATTTTGATTATGAGGCATGGGATAATCCCATAAGAGACCTCAAATAATAATTCAAAATTGAATTCTGTAACCAGGTGCTAGATTGTGCAATACAGTCAGTTGAAGAACGTTTCATGCAGCTCAAGGAACACAGCAGTAGATTTGGGATGTTGTATGATATTCCAAAACTCCTCACTATACCTGAAAAAGACCTACACCAACAATGCAGGGCACTAGAGAAGTGTTGACACATGATGATATGCGCGATATTGATGCGAGTGATTTAGGTGATGAATTGAAAGCCCTTTCAAGATACATTTCAGCAGGATCAACTCCAAAGGCTGTTCTAGAATATATGTACACAAATAAGATGACCACCCTCTTTCTAAATGCTTTTGTTGCTATGTACATACTTCTAACACTTCCTGTAACAGTTGCCAATGGAGAACGCAGCTTCTCCAAGCTGAAGTTAATAAAAACACATCTTCGCTCCACAATGGCACAGGAGAGGCTGGTCGGCCTTGCAACCATCTCAACAGAGCATGAGCTGCAGTTGCGTAGCTAGGCGGGGAGCAGGGAGAGCGGCCACTCCCTCTGAGCACATTCCCCAAAAGTGGCGCCTTTTTAATTTTTACACTCACTTGGGGGTGCTTCCAAGCAGGGGCAGCACGTCTGGGTCTTCGGCAGTACTTCGGTGGTGAGTTCTTCAGTCGCTTAGGGTCTTTGGTGGCAATTAGGCAGCGGGTTCTTCGGTCTTCGGTGGCAAGACTTGAGTTTTTCTTTTTTTCTCTTGGCTGCTTCGTGGCAGGTGGCGCCTTTTTTATGTGTTTGCTCCCCCTGCTGTTAGAACCTGGCTACGCCACTGATGAGCTGGCCCAGACTGTGGACCTTCAGGAAGCAGTTCAAATCTTTGCAACCAATAAGGCTCGGAAAGCACCATTTGCTGTTTAGGCATTTGAAAGTTAAGTGTTACTTAAAATTTTTTAACAAGGCATTTTAAGCTGTTAGTTCTCCTTTATTGGGGTAGGTAGCAGAGCAGTACCATGAGAGGAATAGAACAGGAAGAAGGCAGAATTCAGATCTTTCAAAGTTTTGGCCCATGAGAGGGGGCACGGGGGCGTCATTTGAGCTCCTTGCCTCAGGTGCCAAAATATTGTGGGCCGGCCCTGCCAATGGGACTGGGAAAAGCCTCTACAATTACCAGTGAGTTTGGTCCATGCCACTCAGGGCAGTTAAAAGTCAGCAGGCAACTAGACCTTTGTAGACAGGGATCATTGCAGTCCTTGAGGGAGGCCTCAAAATGCCAGCTACAGTTACACATGAGGTGGTCTGGCCCCTAACTACTCCCCCCACGCGCGCGCACACACACACACACACACACACACACACACACACACACACACACACACACACACACACACACACACACACACACACACACACACACACACACACACACACACACACACGTAATTTAACACTAAAGACCTCACCAACTACAGCCCAGTCTGTAAGCTCCTCTTCCTAAGGAAGATCATTGGGTAGGGGTTCAAGGCCAACTCCAGCACCACATTACTCCCTTCGGTGCTTTAGAGCCTAAGCTTCAGCTACAGCCATAGCACACGTTGTTCTAAGGGGAAGGAATTGATTATCTCCTCATGGCAATGGACAGAGGCCAAGCAGCCCTGCTAATATTTTTAGAGCTATCAGCTGCCTTCATTTCATTAATCAGAAAGCACAGCTGAATTTGAATGGGACAGGGAAGAAGTGAGTGAGATTGTTTTACAAGAGCAAAGTTCTGTTCCAAGAAACTCCTGATGACTGTGGCAATTTGCTCCTCCTCTGTGAAAGCTCTCTAATGTGAAGTGTCATAGAACTCAAGCTTCCCACCCCCTTTGTTCAACATCTGTGTGAATCCTCCAGGAGAGGTCATTAGATGCTCCAGTCAGCAGTATCAGCTGTGTGTCACAAAAAACCTCAGTGATCTATTTCCTTTTCAATGAGCCTGAACACAGCCTTCCCACTTTCCCAGGGTTTGGTGGAAGTGAAGATTGGATGAAAACAAGCTCTCTCAAGCAGACTCCTGTCAAGAAACTGATACTGGCAGGCAGTGGGATGTGCATGGCAGAAAATGAGTGCTTACCCAGTCCCCAGGTAAAATTCAATCTATTTGTTACTATCTTATGTGTGGGACCCAGCTACCTCAGGTTACTCCTTCTCCCTTTGGCTCCCACCACAGTCTTAGCCTTCTGTCTCAAGCTATGGAGTCCCCATGGAAAGCCTCACCGCAAGGCAGGGCATTCTTGGTGTCAGTGACATAGCTTTAATTCAAGATGTACCTTTAATTCTTGTGACATGTTCTGATAGTCCTGGGAAGAGTGCTTTAGAAACACCTGTATAGAGATTAAATAAATAGATATTTATTTAAGTAAATAGATATATCCTTGGCTCCGGAACTGACTCTTGCCAGAAATCTATCAGAGCCTGAACCTGGCACGCACTTGTAGGAGACGGAAGACACAGATCTTTACATTCCAGCCGACTCTGTGCAAGTGCCTGTACACTCCTCTGCAAAAAACCTCCTGGAACACAAGGGGTCAGTCTCTGTTCCAGCAAAGAAGTTGCCTAATGTTAGAACACTGTGCTAAATGTGCTAAAGGCTGGAGGACTTATAAACGTATGTAATAATTAAAGATCACTGTACAACAACCACTTGGTGATCCTTGGAGACGAAAGGCCCTCTGTGAATGCACAATATTATCACTGTTATTATTAAAGGCTATACTATTATTGCCAAAAGTGTTTACTCTTCATCTCATCTCTTGATGAGCCATGACTGCCTCTTAAAAAAATTCTCTGGAAAGGTATGTATTTGATAGTCAAACAAAACAACAGCAACAAAATCACTTTAGGGCATTGGAGAAATAGCTTCTATTCCCAGCCTCTGAAGTCAAATAACTGTCACAACTCTGTCTAAACTAACCAGTGCCTCAGGTTTTTAGGTATTTAATTACATAATAAGTAAATTCTAGAAACATGGAAAATAAGTGGAAATGTCTTGCATTCAAAGTCAGACATTTTCTCTCAGAAAGTCTGGCATCATTAACTTGCCTACGAAGGAATAAATATGAAGTTAAAATTAGTGATGCTGCATTCTCTCTTTTTATGGTAATGCTCCAAAAGTCTGCAAATGTCAGTATGTTAATGTGCTGTCACTCAGCAATATCACTTATTTTACCCTTTAAGAAAATAGTTAGTTTGGATCTTTGAATGGCAAAACCACAAACATTTCTGTCAAAGTTTACACAGACAGTGCAGCTACTTTCTCTCTGCCCCTTGCCAAAATGTCAACATTTGTGATTTAATGCAGCCATGTATACATTATCGATAGTGTGAAGCATACATATTTTTAAAATTTCAGCTGCATAGAGTATTAATTTAAGGGGGAAAAAGCATTTTACCTTCTCAGTTGTTTCAGTTCTCTCACCTCTTCTCCTCTGACCATGCTGCAAGTCTGTCAAGTAATACTCTAAAATAAATGCAATATTGTAATGATTACAAATAAGTCACAATGGCATTTGTGTATGAAGATTAGGCCCTCTCCCCTCCTCCCCTGCATGCTTCTACCACGGTGGCAAACTTACTTCAAAAATTCTGATGAAACGCTTTGTAAATTTTGTTATTCTGTGATGATAATAAATCATTATAGCCTTAAACACTTCTCTAGCTTGGAGCCTCAGTCACAAATTATCTTGTCAGTCTGACCAAAACATTCTCCAAAAAAGCTTGACAAGTGCTAAAACCCAGAACATGAAACCATGTGTTGTTGTGAAAGCAAGATTCAGAAATGTCAATTAATTAGATTAAGAGGCTACTTTTAGCTTTACTCCTGTTGCCAAATAACCCTTAAAATATGCATAGCAGTGGAAGTCTACCTCAGCAATACAGTACTTCTGTGCAAAATAAAGACAATGGATCTGGCTAATAGAGGGAATTATTGTATCTGTCATTCAGCTCAGGAGAATGATCTAGAAGCAAATGTCTTGCTTCTCTTTCCACTGTATGGATTCACAAGCAAGATAAATGCTGCCATTTATGAGTTCAAGCACTTTTTTTTTTTCAGAAGTCTTATTCAGATTGGAAAATAAAAGTCAAGTCACTCTGTCTCTTTTAAAAAAAAATAAAATATCTTCCTTTATTTTCATTTTTGAAGTAAGTTCACTTTGGAAAAAATGTAATGCAATTAAACACATTTTTATTCAACTTTCTCTCATAGCTACCCCTAAAATCTTTTATCTTTAAGTAATCCATATCCTCAATTTTGTTTATACTATAAACTGTTCCTATATTTTAATGATATGTTTGCTTTAAAAGGGGTTGTTGGCTTTAATAGCTCAGTTATTATCTTTGTAAACTAACATTCCACATTCCTTCTAATGAAATCCTAGCAAATCATCTGTGCTTGCATTTGGAACATACATTCAAACACTGAAAGTAAAATTTAAGGCAAATAAATGTTCTGCTTAAATTAATATATATAAAATGAATAGCTAAACATACATCAATACGGATGGATTGAACAGTAGGTGAGTTGGTGGCAGGAGAGTCATGATATATAATACACTCAAGAGAGTGAAATCAAACAAAATTAATTTCCTGTAACCCCTATTTTTGTGCCACGATTTTGCATATTTTGACTGTGTGTGTTTTTAGAAGTTATTTATTTATGGGAAGGTACAAGGATGCACAATTGGATACATGGATCAACATAAATGTATATACACAGGTATATACAAAAACCTTCCTTAGAGGTTTTTAAGGTCAGGCTTGACAAGCTTGGGATGATTTAGTTGGGGATTGCTCCTGCTTTGAGCAGGGGGTTGAACTAGATGACCTCCTGAGGTCCCTTCCAACCTTGATATTCTATGATATACAGGTAATTGCTATAAATGGGAAAAGGCATAGAGATGGATCCTCAGCTGATGTAAGTCTGTGTAATTCCCTGGACTGCCACAGAGCTATACTGATTTTCACCAGATAAGGATCCTGCTCACAGTTTTTGAACAGCAATTTGGAGAAGTGGTGGTGTTGTCTTTTCACGATCACCATAGATCAGAACAATAAAGATCTCTCCTCTTTACTATTCCCCACTCTAATACCTTAAGGCCTTGTTTTGTACCCACCACCACCCCTGGCAATGCCATCCATGTTCAGATATTATGGTGATGAGCATGATATATGAACCTAAATAGAATAGCTTAAAATCAGGTCTGATAGTGCAGTGAACTGGCCAGAAAAATCACTGCCAAGTGACATTTGCAGCCCCTGACATCCAGAAGAACAAGGCATTCAGAGCTACAGATCAAGTGAATAGGTGAAATCCTGGCTCCCTTGAAGTCAATTAGAATTTTGTCTTTGACTTCAATGAGGCCTCAATTTCACTCCAAGTTTGGCACCTGACAGCACAGGGCACTAGCCACTAGGAAACCAGATCAGTCTGGGCTCCCTTTTGATTTGTTTTAAATCATGTTAAGTGATATTTATACCTCGGCACATGACTTAAATCTAGCGATCAAAGGGTCAGTTAAGTTCTCACAGCGAACACACGTGGACGAAACTAAATTGTATGGTTGCTGCTCCTTTTAGCTAAATGGCCAAAGTATTGTACTGCAATCTGCCTTCAGCTCTGGCCTAACCAGGTTTGTCTGCTGATGAGGTTAAGGGGAGTTTCTGCCACTGATTAGGTCACTGTTTTGTTTTCTCTTTGAAATCTATTTTTATTTATTTTTCAGGTGAACGAAGGTTAAGCCTTGCTCAGAAAAAAAATCAAGCTGGGAGAGTGCTTTTGTGACTCTTCACCACCCAGGAGGGAATATTGAGCAATGAAGCTAGTAGCTCTTAGATCAACCAGAGCTGATGACAACAATTTCTGATTTGTTCCCAGAAGAATTGCTGTGACTGGGACCCACAAGAGGGGAAGCAGCAAGTCTCAAAAGGAAGAGCTGTTCAAATAGCTGTGTTAGGTGCAATAGAGGATTTTCATTCTATGAAAATGGAGAGTCCTGATGCATATGGTGAATGCTTAAAGCAGTATTTCTTTACCAATGAAATTGTTGATGATGGAGGACAAAAGATGGTTTGAGTTTTTGTTTTTTAATACACAGGGGACAGACAGGAAATATGTGGGACCAAATTCAGTGCTGGGATAACAGGTGTAAATGCATTGACTTGAATGGAGTTGTGCCCACTTTCGTTGATGGTGAATTTGAGATTATTTGCAAACTTAATGCCACCATAAAAACCAAGTGAAAAATGATTAAAGACCTTAATTAAAATTTGAAAGAGATGTTATGTTCCCAGAACAAACTTTATTGTGGAACATTACAAGATGCACTTGTGAATTCAGCTAGAAGGCACTTTTTGAGTACATTGACAATGCAAAGACAGTGGCAGGGATGTTTCATTTAGAGCAATTCCTGACTGAAAGACCATTTGACACAGGTCTGTCTCTAGTGAGCTAAAGAAACACTTCTTACACTCAGTATGTTCATAAGATTTTACACTAGTTTTGGCTATAGAGATATACCAAGTTTTTGAACCCTTGTGTGTAATGGCACACAAACACTTCACAACTCTTCTAATAAGGAACGGCATAGCAGTTTGGGAACTGCTTACTGTACCCAAGGGCTGTCTTAGAATCACCTTTTGAAGAGTAGACTGCCACAACTAGAGCCATCTAGGCATACTTGAAAGAGGTAATTAAGGAGAGCAACCTCACATGGGACACCATGGCTAGAGATGGAAATCCTCAGGCTGAGGGAAGTACCTCATTGTTTAATCTGCAGACCTACAGAAGGCAGCTCTGGTTGCTGGTCAGCTATAGCTCTCTATTACAGAGCAACAGCACATTCTTCTGACACCTGTTCTGTTGAAATAGAAGTGGGTGCTGTGGCTGTACTTTCCTTGACAACAGAGAAACCCTAAGGTAAAATTAACAACTTTGTGGGAAAACACAGTTCTGTATGTGAAACATAGAATAAGAATGATGGAGGAAACCTAAGGCCAGTGGTAATTGGATTAATCATAACAGAAGGATCAAAACTGTTATTGTTGGCCCATAAATGGTTATGTTTCAAGTGTATGGGAACTAAGCTTTGGACAACATTTGGTAAGTACAATAATAAATAGGGGTGTGTGTGTGTGTGTGTGTGTGTGTGTGTATAATTACGTCATATTTTAGTTGTACTTTGTATTTTCTTTTTCCCCTTGAGGTGACCCACTAGTTGCAAACTCATACATAGGCAAAGTTTCTCAGCACTTTTCCCTCTCTCTCTCTCCCACCAAAGCACGTGCCCCAGCCCCACTAATTTCTTCAGGGCCTGAACATCCACTTCTGAGCAAACGGATCTCTCCTTTTCTTTGCCCCAGGCCCTCAAAATCCCCACAATGCACCAAAGTAGTGTCCTAGCCTTACTAGCCACTCCAAAACCTGGGTTGATGGCCAAAATGAAACTACATGTGAAATCCCTTCCTGCTATGGTCTAACAACTTCTTGGCTGCTGGGCAAACAGGAAGTCATATGTTGTAAGTCTGCACCCAAGGAAGCCAGGCCCTAGTGAAGAAAAGAAACATATAAGGTAAAGACGAAATATTTATAAAGGTTTCTTTCAAACAAAAACAGTAATTTTAATTTGCAGACACTACTCAGATTGTAAAAATGTATTAAAAGAATATAATTACAGTTTAAAGTACATTGGCCTAAATTAATTCAGGATACATCATCTAAATGTTCTAGAAGTTTATATGAAAAATAGATTGAGATATTTTTTACTACGCTGAGCTTGGTAAACATGGCAAAATGCATTATATGAGCCTGCAGGCGCCTAGCCAAATTGTACGAGGCTAGATGGATATCATGTGTGGTAAAGTAAGCTATGTCCTGTCATTGTAGCTGTTTGGGAATGAACCACATGCAGTGAGTGTATTCTGAAATTGGAGGCTATTGTGGAGACTATATGGTAATTGTCAACACCTGGCTGGATGTAGACCAATATAAGTATGAAAGGCAGGATCTGTTAATATGGGCACAAGAGCTAAACACACTATATTTGTTTCAATCTTATTAGCAAGTGCAGCTCCAATAAGGTTCTTAGAAATATTTTCTCATTAATACCCATAAATGATTGTTCTGGTATAACAGCCTTTCCTGGAGAGTAGCTAGAGTTCCAACTTGCCAATAACCTAAAGATTACAGAGTTAAATGGTGCAGTCTGCCAGCTGGATGACATACTTACTACAGGTATAAATTAGGAAACTCATCTGAGACACTTGAAGTCTGTGTTGAAACAGGCAAAAAAGTTTGTGCTATTAGTGAAGAAAGAGAAGGGTGCCTTTGTCTAGTCGCAAGTAACTTCCTTGGGTCTTACAATTATGTGGAACACACAAAGTCTCCACCAGTGTAAAAAATGAAGCAGTGTCCAGAGTAACTGTCAGAACACTGTTACCTCTTGAACACAGAAGCGCAGTCACACCCCAAAATATAAGAATGAAAGCCCAGTTGCTTCTACTCTCAAACTATTAGCTAAAGAGGCTAAGAAGTCACCTGTATTCCAAAAAAAAAAACCCAGAGAAAGTAAATGTTTCATCTGGGTAGGCATACGACCACCCTGGTAAGTCAGATTGTTGACAAGACTGCATGAAAACCACACTAGAATAGTTCAAATGAAAATGGTCAGCTCGGGCTTCAAATGCGGACCACAATATAGACGTGATGAGTATGCAGTGCCAATTATCCCAACAAGTTCATTAGATGCCCACCATTAAATCCTTTGACCGTTGGCAATGAGCTCAGAACACAAGGTAGAAAGTCATACCAATTTTGCAGAAAAGGACGAGCAAGTGTTCCTCTTAACAGTCAATGATATCTGAGATGTCCCAAAGTAATGCCATTACCTCTAGCAAAACTATTGCAGTTCGGAGGAAATTGCTGCTACACAAGCTGCCTTAAAACCTGGCCATCAATTCCTCAGCGAGGAACATCACACAAGCATCCTTAAAGATGTCTGGAATAGAACATACAGTGCCAACTGCTACCATCTCAGATCAACAGAGTTGGCAGAGTGCTTTATCCAAACATCGAAAAATCAACAGAAAAAAAAGGATGTAAAAGAGCAATCGTATAGGCTTTTTGTTGTTGTTGTGCAACTCCTGAAACAATGCAGGAAAGCCCAGTTGAGTTGTTTTTCAAATGGTATTTTAAAAACCTAGATTTCTCTTAATACCCCAAAAAGCAAAGCAATTTCAAGGAAAACAGGCAGAAAAATGTGAAAGTTCACATACTTGCTGCTAAACAGGTGTTTAGCAAAGATTACAGGGGATTAAGTAGAATGGTGTGTAATAACAAGGGTCCTTGAATTAAGTCTGTATCTTGTGATTATAAATAATTAAGTGATGGGGGGTGTCTATAAATCAGGTGTAGAGGATTGAACATTAAAAGGCATTGCATACTTTGGAAGCACGATCTATGGGTGAAACTTGCCAAGCAGCAGCTTGGCTTGCTGTGATTCAGAAGACTTGCAGAATTTCAGCAGTCTCTCTCACGTTATTGGGCCTACTTTAAAGTTCTTCAGCAGCAACAGACGTTTACAAACAATTCTGCCCTACCAATGGCCAAATATTGTAAGGTAATGAGTGCCCCTGAAGAGCTGGTGGGACTTAGCATTTCTCATGAGGTGCTCAGAATCTTAAAAGAGAAGACCCTGCAAAAGGAAACAGAAAATGGCTTCAGACAGCGTCTGACGGGAGGGAAATGTGGAAATCATTATTTTATACATATAGAAGGTATTGTTTACAGAGGAGTGTGAGGTAGGTGCATGCTTTGCACAATACTGCAGTCCAACAGCAGAGTGGTTAAAGCATTGTTCAGAGTGCATGCACATGGGCTCAAAGAGAGTATTACGTGTGTGAGCTGTGTTCCTTCGGGACCAAAATTGTTTACACTATAATCTGCCTGCACTTGTGGATTGGTGTGGCTGTGTCTGCTGTTCAGTGCTTCCTGAGAAGCTGATAATACACAAAGCTGATTAGGCTGCTGTTTTGATCTCTTCCTCTTTGGAATCTCTTCTAGTGTGTTTAATAAAAAGCCCTATTAAGAAAGTACAAGTGGGTGCTTTGTGCTTCTTCAACACCTAATTTACGATATTTAACATTAAATACTCCATCACATGTCCTGAATTTGATTATACATAGTGTTTAACATAATAGCTTTTTGCTGCAGACTTACACAGGTCCTATACCAGTATTTCCTACCAAGAATTAGGGCTGCATTCTTCCCAGAGGTATGCTTCGCCTATCCCAGATCTTTGTATTAACTAACTAAGTGACATAATGGAGTCCCATCATTCAAATTAAGGGGAGCAAACAGCCTGGCTGGAGTTTGATGTACACATTAAAACATTTATCAAACAGAGGAGGATGTGCATTCAATTTAGACCAAAAAAAGGAGATATGAAGGACCTAATTTTGCACCAAATTAGGACCAAGCAGTTTCAGTAGATTTCACTGAGGGTCATAAATGAATTTGGCCCAAATGGAGTGGGAGAAAAACATTACACATCATGTCATCTCAAAAGTATTTTGAAATCACAAGGAGTAAAAAATTAGCATCAGTTACATCTGCCGTTAGGTGCTTTCGAGTGGCCAGTGCAGCAATCACTCAACAGAACCCACTGATCTCACTGACTTTGGCAGAATTATAGAGGGCTTGTTTCCATGATCCATTGTTGAACAATTTATCTGATGCATTAATCATATCTGAGAAACCAGGATCAGGATTGCGGATTTTTCTTTTTAGCTCTTTCCTCCAATGTACACATTCATTGTGCTCCTTCAAAGAAAATAAAATTGCATTTTTTAATGTTTATGTTTAACTTTCTGTATGCTCATTTTGTGGTATTCTGTGATGAATGATAGAGTACAAGAATTTTTTTGCACTATTCTCAAGTTCAATGACTCCTGATGCAATAGAGAACAAGGGCTAATATTTATTTCCCTTCTCTGACAGTAATTGTGTTTTGGAAATTGATTTATCTTCATCTTGGCAAGTAAAGATCAAGTGCATGTTCCTTTTCCCCCACATTCCAAACTGTGTGCGTTGGAGGGGGCAGAGAAAGCAGGTTTAGGAGATTGGGGACATTAGTTTGGCTTCCAGGCTAGTGTGGCTATCTTACTCATTCCGTTAATCCTGTTGGAATACCACTGGAACTCCAGGTGGTCAATGCAGATATCCAGCTGCACAGATCTTTTAAATAAAACTGAATATGATTCTTATTTGGGGTTTGGAAGTACTTAGATTTGAAGCTAAATGTAAGAATAATCAACCCTGGTCACCCAATGACATTCAGTGCAGATACCACAGTGATAGGTGCACAGTTAATACCCATCTATGCGGATGGCTAATACAGTTTTGAATAACTGTTTTTTCTATTGGACTTTAAACCAAATCATATAGAATTCCATAGGTCCTTTCCGGTATGTGTGTAAAATTAACTTTTCAGTAAATGTGATTTATTAGTCAAGAGAATATGCCACTGGTCCGACACATATAGTAACTGTGTCAGGAGACAGGGAAGTTCTGAATCCTAACCCCCACCAGGTCAGGGCAAACATGCAGTGTAAATCAGTACTGATCTGTTTCAATAAGAGCTATGCTGATTTACACTAGCTGAGGCTCTGGCCCTATAGGTATTCATGATGTTCGAGTGGCATGGGAATGCACTTTACAGGATTTTTCCATTTGCTTTGCCCTCCAGTCCAGCTCCTCCATCCTTGCACACACACACACCTCCATTGCAGTGAATGGGAATTAATGTGCATGACAGCTCCAACATGAATCCCTAAAAGGATGACCTCTGCCCTCCAGTGTTACCAGTCCCTCTTGTGTTGTCCTCCCTATCCACCCTCCCTGTGTGACACAGCCTTACACATAGAAACGGGCACTGTAACCCCTGTGTAAGGAATTCATTTCTCTCTCAATTAATGGGAGTGCCCCAATAATGACTTTATCAACATGTCATTGTGTCTTAACTAGAGTGATTTTCCAAGACACTTAGGAGCACCATTCATCTGATTCCTCCGAACATAATTACAGTAGTGAATCCCTGTTTTATCACAAGCTGGAGTTTGCATAGCAAATGTTCAGCCATTCATAGATACAAAAAGCGCTCGTCTTCGCCTGAAACAATTGCACTAAACCAAAGCACTACGCCCTCTTTTCTAGAGCTACTTCTAAGATCCCTGTCAAAACAGCCCTTCAAACACATTTGATTGGGTTGGGGCTCACCATGCTGTCACCAACTCACTTTTCATTAGGCTGTTGCTCTCTGTTAGCCTAGCCAAGCAGAAGAACTCAAACACATGCACAAATTAAATCGACATCCAAACTCCACCAATATACAAAGCAATTTAAATGATATTCATTAGAGCGATGACAAGTCCTGATGAGGCTTTCAGGAGCTCAGTCCTTCAGCTTTTGCCGACTCCGTTTCATGGTCATTGAGGCGTAACTGCAGTGACTGTACCTCCAGTTTTTAAAAAAAAGCACTGAGAATATGACTCTGCTTCCTGACACACCTACCTCATTCTCCTTCTCTGCACAGGTTTAAATCTGGGGACAGTCCTCCAGCTTTTATATCTAGACATGTAGATAGATAAAGATATATAAAATCCTCTCTCTTTTTCCCATCCCACTCCCCACAAATGCGCCAATTAAAAAGAATTTCATTTTCAAGTAATTTCATTTCACTTGGCTAGAAAGGTCACTAACTCACAATTATTATGGCTATAAACATGTCTCCAGTTTCCTGCTGGGCAAAAAATGAATGTGATATGTTGAAGCTTAATAAAGAAGTATTTTTAATTGTTAATTTATACAAAAAAAGTTACCCTCTCTCCATTTATTTATTTAAAAAAAAAAAGATGAACACTATCCGGGGAGTAGCGTGGAGCTGACAGGTCTAACACAGGCTCTCCCTCAGTGCTAAATCTTATGAAATTCAATTCAATAGAGCCCTAAAATTCAGGTATTAAAATGTAAGAAACCTGAAAATTACCTGAGTTTTGTGTTACCAAGTCCCCTTACCACACAGGAAGTCTCATAGCAAAAATGTAGAACCTCATTCTAATCTGACCGTAGGAAAATCTAACTAGTGAGGGGAGAGACAGATAACCCTTTTATTGTAGTTATGGAAGACTTATCTAGCTATATGTGAAGAGGTGGCCCCCTGTATGTTGTAAAATACAGATGAGAATTCTTTTTTTTACCCCATCTGCCTCTGTCCAGAAGAATTTTGTATCTTATTTTAACAAGTCAAGTGTCCCTTAAAACCTGATTACTAAAGGAATGGTTTGTTATATAGTTACCCAAAAGGCTTCATATTTAGTTATGCTTCACTCCGGTTGTAATTTTTTAAAAAACTTTTTTGTATCCATTTGTTTATAAGTACACCTAGAATGAAGGATAGGCACATTTTCATAGAGCTAAAATATTCTATGCATCCTCAGTTACATATTTGGGTTACACACAAGGGTGCATGTATGTAGGTAGCTAATGATGTAGGCACATCATCATCTATCTCAAAGTGCACATCTAAATTTAACTCTCTTAAAAGATTATTTAAGCAGAAGCACATTTCCAGTTATAAATATGGCAAAGGAAACACAGTGAACGAAGCAACAGCTGTTGAAAACATTAAATATGTCCCAGGTAAATGTTGTAATCTATTGCTTAAAAAAACCAACCTTCTCTAATGTTTGTTTCTCTACACTCATTATGTTGTACGTATATTCAGTATACCAAAAGATACACTGTAGGTGTATAAAGTAAGATTTTATACCACTCTCATCACCATGGTATCTGTGTAACTATGTCTAATTTGTGGGTGTATGGGATTATCTATAAAATCATTCAGTGACATATTAATAAATGTTAGTGATCTTTGTTGTACTACACAGCTGGTTTTACTGCTCAGTATCAAGATCTGAAAACATGTGTTAGTCTCATTGTACATTCGTGATTCATGCACATAGATTCCTTATGTTTACTGATTCATTACACACACACACACACTCTCTCTCTCTCTTGCACATGTAATACAGAATTCTACTCCCTCTCATAAAGGGCCCTAACTCTTCAGTCCTTATTTGGGAAAATCAGGCATTGACTTAATTGGGAGTTCCCCCCAATAAGGGCTTCAATATCAGGGTTGCGCATATACAAGATTTTTATTACTTTACGACAGTTATGAAAACTGAGTGGAATTCACAGACTGTTTCCATGTTACCACACCCTGAACTTCAGAACCTCTTTTATATTCAGAGGATAATTATGTCTTGTTCACTCATTTGCCTACAGCCAGTCAACTAAAGGCTGGCAGGCATAACTTGGCATGAAGTCCCAAGAGAGGAGAATTTACTGGTTTCCTTTAGCCAAAGATTATATATATTTACTAATAATACTCCAGGGAGATACAGGTTAGTGTTTCTAATACCAAAGGAATAACTGTCCAGTCAAATACAATGGATGATTTCACTGCTTGCTAAAAGATAAATACAATGACTTTTTAAACATTAAATAACTTTGGAACCTTTTTTTTAGCTTTATGATCATTGCCTGTATTACAACATATGCTATATCAGCTCTGCTGAACAGTACAGGTATCAGACCATTTTGTAAAGCCCTATCACAGGCTTACAATAAAAAGCTACTGGGATGAAGCAGGAAAAAATAATTGTAATATTTTGATATTTACTAAGAAACTTACAAAGCTCTCTGGAGACAAGTTCTAAAATGCAAAATTTAATAAATGTAGCTGTTAACATCATCTCATTTCCCCTCATACTACATAGAATACTTCATTAATTTTCTGTTGCAGTTGAATGTAGCTTTCAAACGAAGCCTTGCAGAATTAAAGGAGCTGCTTCAGTTTTACGTGTGTGTATAATTTTTTAAATGACCTCATGATACAAACAGCAAAACCTCTTGTTGCCATGAAATGTATAGATATACCTGTTTCTAACTTTTAAAAACATCATTTAAGCATTTATTAACAGCCATATTAAAATGCAATAGATAATCCCAATAGTGTGAATGTTAAGTTTTTAAATAAAGCTAATCTGTCTTGCTTTGGTTAGAAAATTACATTGTAGCGTGCACAGTGAAAGCAACTGTATAATTAGAACAACATATCTTCAATTTTTGATGCCAAAAGAAAAATATAATGAAAATGTTGGAGAGATTTAGGTTCCAGTAAAAATTCCTTACACCAACCGAAAAGTAATATTTCAGTTAATTATAGATTTCTTGCTGCCTAAAACTTAAAGCTACATTCACTGATATTTTTGCTAAATGTTGACTCCAGAGAACAGCTCTCTAAGATCTGGCATATTGATTTCTTGTTGTGAAGTGAGCTGTTCAAGCTCCATTTAAGATTTTCATCTTGCATGTAGCCCTGAGCACATCATAGCACCATAAATTAGTTAAATTGCACATTTATCACAAATGTTATTTTAAGATACTGCGTAAATGTGATGGCTGGAAGATATACAGTATGCTGCAACAAGCCACTACTTGGGTGGGGTTAGACCAGGGTCACCTTTATACACCTGTGATTTAAAGCTCTTCCACCCCATCACAATTTCATTTAAAACCTCTTTCTTTAGGCATTTTGTTCTCTCTCATTTGAGCTGCATATTTCTAAAATTAGATAAAATACCAGGAGCAAAGCAAAAATTGGGGACTCAAATGTAGCTTAAAATCCTGCATTTTTATCTTCATGTCTAGAAGCAGGGGAAATGTATGCCAGCAGAGAGAGGCTGGTGATTTGGTTAGGACAGAGTTACCATGCCAAAATACATACCAGTGTACAGGGAAAAAGGATATTACACTAGATCACTGATTCTCTGAATTCTTTATAATGTGAAATCACATTGGTATGCCAGTCTTAGAGCTGCTAAGATGCAAGCTGAACTTTATTTTAATAAATTTGGGGCATCCAGATCCTGATTAGCTATTTGCAATGTTTCAGACATATTTTGAAAATGTATGAAAAAGTCATTTTTGGTGCACACTAACAGATATGGCTGCTCCCTGTATTTCTACTAGTTCTCCTCCTCACTGCATATTGATATGATGATATTTTGCCCCAGGTACTGATCATCACCACAAATGAGGAGGGGCTGCATATGTAATATTTGATGTTCACAATCATTACCTTCCCATCTGCATTTTGAAAATAAACAAAAACAAACACTGAAAAGGACTGAGGAGTTTGTCTCTCCTGTTTTTCCCTTCCCCCAAGCTGTAAAAATAGCAAAATGTTGTACAATGCTGTTTACCATTGCCACCTTACAATCAAATGGTTCCTTTTGAAAATATAATGTATGTAATAATCTGCCAACCTCACAACTAGTGAAATTCTGTTCTGAAATCCAACGCTATATTTAAGATGTTCTAATTTTCAAGGAGAAAATCTGTGTTCCCAGAAGGAAGGATTCTGGCTACAATGTGGACTGAGATAATCTAGTCTTAAAAATACAGAGAGCCTTAACGAATATTTCACTAAAAAGAAAAAGACCTCAGCCCTGGCCTGAAGGGGTTACCTTTTCTAAGAAGACAGGATCATACAGTTGAGATGATACAGCTAACCAGCAAAAATTATGTGCAGCAGTTTTGTCGTACAGATGACTGTCCATTAGGATCCGAACTGAGACCATCAACTTCAATACACTAATAACCTTAAAATCAGATTTAAATAGAGCCAAATGACAAAAAGAAAAATAAAAAACAATACAAAAATCTAAAAACCTCCTCACCCCCGAGTTCTAGTCCATAATCCAAGTACTGGACTTGATTATTGCTATTCATAGGGCCTGTTTACTAATAATACATATTGCTTCAAGTTGTGTTAGTTATAAAATTAACAGACTGATTTCTAATGTTTTAAAAGAAATAGATACCAGCCTTTACATTACAGAGGACAACAAAAAAGAAAGAAAGAATAGTAGGCAGGTAACTAGTCGTTTTTAAAAAGAGATTATTTGGGGGATTGTTTTTTTTAATAAATGAAAATTTGGACATGAAGCACCTACCAATATTACTTGCAGACTCTATTCAGTATATTCAAGAGGAATTCATTTAAGCATCACTGTCTGAGTCTGAATATACAGCAAAGCAAAACACCTATTTGCCTCGCCACACATGTTGCTTATAAACTCTCTTCTTTACAGTCAATCTTACCCGATCTCTAAAGTGGAGTTATAACATTCATTTATTTTTTCTTGGGGAAAATTTTTGTTAATGCAGCCTTTGAATAAGTGCTACCCTGCTCTTTAAATGCTAAAGTTCACTAAAACTCCAGTGATTTATGCGCAGCTTTTGACTGCCAGCACCTGGCAGATGAAGAAACCTACTCAAGCTTCAGTCATAAACAGATAGCATACAATTTAATTTTAATGTGCTCGTTAGTCGTAGCACATTTCAGACATAATTGTGAATGCAACACAAAATTATAGCAAAAAGACAATTTTAATGCTGCTGTAGAAAAAAAGGTTATATGAAGAGTCATATAATGGTGCTTCATTGTCAACAACAAAACAGGGCACAGAGTGCATTACAGTGTCTGTGCTGTTTACATGCCAATATTTTATACATAGATTCTCATATGGTGTCAGCTGTCAGTTACTTCTGCAAATTAACTGCCAAAAATGGAGACGAACAGAATCACTTAGTGTGCTGGTAACCACGGGTTACCTTTCATATGCCTAAAGATAAAGCTGCAGTATGGAATCTTGGGAGAATAATTAGGCAGAACAAAACAGAAAGTTACCAATTGAAATAAAAAGGCATTCTACAATATGAAATAACAACCAATAGCGCTTATAAATAAGTAAAACGTTATATCACAGAATGCCTCATAACTTTTAAGCAAAATATTACAGTACAAACATTTTAAAGGCTTTATCAATGTTTAGGAAATACAGTACAAGTTTTTCAAATAGATTTAACCCTTTGAGCACTGAGTTTATTTTGAATTCTCTCATTTTATTTAAATTTTCTTTTACTAATAAATACCTTTAAAAGTCATGTTGTGCAAAATAGTTATAATGCATGCCAAAGATGCAGTCCGTGGCTTCTGTTATTCAGCTGGTTTAAAAACAAATGATAACGATACTAATAAATATGTATAATTTAAACATGAACCTCTATCAGTATAGATGTACTGTATAGCAAAACAAAACAATCATACTTTGCTTTAAGAATAATGTTTTTGAATACTTTATAAATGCTATTTGTGGTACCCTTCATATAATTTACAATGTTTGGATGTTAAAAGAAAAACCCTTAGACCTAAAAAAGAAATATACACTATATATAGGTATAGTTTATACCTGAGGCATATCAGGTACAAAAACCGTCATTGCTAAAAATGCTGAAGAAAAACATGGCATTAACCACAATTACATTTCCATAAGAGATTTTGAAATCTATACAATATATACACCTATGTTTCAATGTGAAAATAATATTTTAAATTTCAAGGTGTGATACACCTCTGCATAAATGGAGGTTCATATTAATAATTAGAACTAAGCTGGTAAGGGTTTTAAAAAACATATCCATACATTTCACCAAATTAAAGCAAAAGTGTTCCAAAGTACTCAGAGGGCTAAAGATTATAGGGTGAGAAATACCAGCACACTTAGGTCACATGAAAAAAGTGCACCGGGATTAGTTATAAATGCTTAATTAAACTGTCTGTTAATGCATGCAGCTTAATGCATCAGAGGGATGCACAGCAACTAAATCCAATTTACACAAAGTTCCAAACACTTACCACTGCATTTTAACCTTCATATTTTACCAGTAACAACAGCTGATTATGCACCTCTATTAAACACTGTACAATTATACAAAACAGTTCAGCCCAGAGTGACTCTCTGGAGTTAAAATAAGAACATGTGCCAAGAACTAAACAGTAGCTTTAAGGCGTCTTTGACAGTTTCCTCAAAGCAAATTACAGTTATTTTAATCAAAAGCAAATGCTACTGCTTCTCTAACTCCGAAACATACAGAAGATGATCCTCTGGTGACTTCCCATGTGTTTTACTAAGATGAAGTTTCACAGCATGCTTGCTTGCAAAAGTCCTGTTACAAAGTTTACACTGATAGGAAGTTCCAATTTCTTCCTCTGGGGATGATGTCACTAGTTTTTCAGATGGTGACTTTGTTTGTGCTATCTGATTGTTAATCTGTTCATTGGACAGTTTGGACAGGTCTCTTAACCTGAAACCTAGATGTGACTCAAGGTGACTGATATAAGTTGAAGGAGTTCTGATCTGTGAAGCACAGTCATTACAAAAGAACACTGGATGCCCAGTGTCCAAATTTTTAAGGAACTTAGTTCCTCCCGTCCTTCGGAGCTGGTATTTCACATTGGCTAGCCAGTGGCTAATTGTGGTCATTGAGAGTCCCGTAAACCTTGAAATGTGCATCCTTTCTTGAGGGCTCAAGTCTGACATAATGTATTTTCCCTCTGATGTCTGTCGTAAACTGGCTGCAAACTGGGCCTGCAGAATGAGCAAGTGCTGAGGGTTCCAGTTAGACTGACGTCCCTTCCTTTTCTGAGCTGGTGTCGTCTCTTCTGGTTCCTCTATTGTGGTACCATCAATGTCAGATTTCTCAGATATGCTGGAAGGTGTGGAAGATTTTGATGTGTGACTTTCTGTCAGGTTCTTCAGCATATCAGATATATCTGACAAGGCATTCTCGCGTAGCGGCGAGTTTGACATGAATGACACGACTGCAGATGTCTTTGCTGTTGTCACTGTAGATGAAGAAGATGCAGAAGATGTTGATGTGGATGACAAAAGCGCTGAACCCAAAGAGCAGCTTTTGTCACTCTTGCCTTTCGTCAAATCTATGGGTTGGTCATTGTTGACATGATAAAAATAACGGTCTAAGTGATCTGTTTTTTTGCACTGCAAAGGTGGGGTGGCCACCGCAGCCTTTTCTGCCAAACTGTTGCTCATTTTAAAAAGCATGCTCATTGGATCTAGAGCAGGCAAAGATGGCTTTGCTGCTTTTCCAAGATGAATATTCATGACAGACTGCAGTGCACTTAACGGATTTACAAATGGTTGTTCAGGAGGATGATCTGTAATAATAGCTGTGCTGCTGCTTAATGTACTTGCAATTAACTTTACAGGCTCTTTACCATTTTCCACTGGTTCCATAGTTGGACTATCCTTGCAACTATCCCTCTGAGGAACTGGGCTGTTCTGTTGGCTTTTAAAACCACCATCACTGGAGGCATCCATTTTGAGGGGTTCACTGAGTTCACTGCTGCATGGCGAAGGTGTCGCGCGTTTCACTGGAGAAAGTTTTCCTTCAGGTTCTTTCATTTTTTCCTCAACTTTAATCACTTTCTCAGTGACTTTCTTTACCAGTTCTTCCATGGCATGAAAGTTCGTTTTTGGCACAGGGGAGGTTTGACTGCTTGGTGGTGACAGTAAGGGCTGGTTTTTAGTCGGCGACACTATTTCATTGTTTCCAAACATAGATTTTAAGGGTGTACTTTTTCCCGATGAACCCAACGACAGCTTCATCATATTAGGTAGCTGGTAGGCAGCATGAATACTGGGGTAGCCACCCCAGCTTGGTGTACCATTCTGGGCTTTGTTTATAGCTGATGTTACTGTGTTTTCTAAAGACTTTAAAATATCTAGCCCCCCTTTAGGACTTTCTTCCAGGTCATTTTCAGTCAAATAATGATATTTTGAGGAGATATCAAACTTTTCGTCATCTTCATTTGACTTCTCTTTCTCTTTCATTTTATCATCAGCAATCCCTCTCTCTTTATCTACTTCTTTTTTTACTTCAACATTCAATTTTGGGGAGACACTAGAAGGCGTGTTGGAGGGAGATGTAAAAGTGGTGGCTGCGAGTGGCACAGACTGTACTTTTTCGTCTAGTAGAGCTGTTATTGTTGGCGTCACTGGGGCTTCTATAATTGGCTTCCCTTTCTTCATGGCAGAGTTAGTGACTTTTATAAAATGTCCTGTCACCATCATGTGGGCAGTGAGTTCCTGCAAAGTATCATGGGAACTTCCACACTCCATGCATTTGAGAATTTGTGATTTCCTTGCCTCAAAATGCCAAGCATAGCTGGCACCATTCTGGTGACCGTAACGATTATTTGGCGTAATGTAAGGATTTGCATTCTTCTGTAGCGCGTCGTTGGTGTCCGAGATTGTTGCTTTTGGTGTCCCACCTGTGGAATCTGGAGAACTTGGAAGTTCAAGCTCCAGTGACGCTTTTTTTCTAGTAGCTGGGATAATTTTTGCTGCTACAGGTGTAACAGGTTCCTTCAGAGGCACTTTTTGGTAGTGTTTTGTTTTGATCATATGAACACTCAAGTCCTGAAGAGATTCAAATGAATGGCCACAGTACATACACTTCAATACTTTCTGGGCATCTTCTTTCCCTTCCATTTCAAGCAAAGAACGTTTACGCGGTTTGGACCATCTTTTAGGGTTATTGTTATCAGTTTCATGGTTGTCATCTCGATAATGTCCTGTTTCATTCATGTGCACTGTTAATTCTACTAAAGTGTCATAGGCAGCACTGCAGTCTTTACAACGGAATTTACTGGCTCCAGTAAATATAGAGCCATAAAGCTTACTGCTTTGTCTGTACAACTGAACTGTGCTAAAAAGACTTGGTTCAGGAAGAATTCTGCTCTGAGAAACTTGCTGCAGTGTCTTTGCCATAGCAGTCTGATGCCAGTCAAAGCTACCACTTCCACAGCTGCTGCTGCTGCTGCTGCTACTGCTGCTGCTACCGTTGTTTTTTTCTGAAGTCGGCTGGTGGAGATTCAAATTGAGATTGGACCAGTAGGAATTGGAAAGGAAGTTATTATATACGGCTTTCATTTGTTCTAAACTATCAGATACAGCAGAATCTTCAAGTGGTATTGCAACCTCCTTGTTCTCTTCCTCGTTTTTGATAGAGCTGCTTTCAAAATCTGCCATGCGGTCACTTGTCTCACTGATGTGTGACTCACTGTCCATTTCATGGCTGGAAAATTCAGCAGCTGGAGAGTTTTGGTAGCTCTGGCAGTTCTTACTGTAGTCTTTTTCTGGGCACACGTATTTTGCTGAAGGTTCCCCATCAATTGCATTTTCATCAGGTTCCATGTCTTCCTCCACGAGTGCTGCGGCCTTCAGTTCATCTGAAACATAGGCTATCGTGGACAAAACAAAAACAGGAGTTAGTGACTGCTGATCATACTTTCCATCAGCTGCTTAAATATTTCAGCTAAAGAACTGCATTTATTTGTAAAATTAAACAGTTAAAATTTAATGTTTCTTCAGAGCAAGAAAAAAAAATCTGCTCTTCAAACATAATTTGCCACCTTATTCTTCTCAAGGGGCAACAGCTTGAAATTAAAACTAAATTTGAAATTAATGAAGCACATTCTGGAGGTGGCATTCATTTCTAAAGTAATAAATTACTTGTATCAACCTCAGAGACAGCAGCTCCTGTCTGTCAATTAATATGTCTTATGCTTCTCCTACCCCTAATGCATTTCTTAACAGACAGATTCACAATTTAAATTAAGCAAGCATTTTTTACTCATTACATTTTTGAGACTCAATTTTCAATAAATATAAAGGACAAAATCATCAATAAAATTCCTACAAAGTAAAAACAATGCATGCAGATTACAATACATTAAAAAACAAGATTTTTTTTAAAATTTTTTTTTTGTGGTAAAGCTGGTGACTCTAAATTTGGAAATACCTGACTAACAGTGATTCAAGATATTCATTATAGATGCAACAAATGACCCATTCACATTTAAACACACTTCTCTCCCCAACAAGAAAGCCCATGCAGAATTATGTCAGAAGCAAGTTCAAGAAAATTGGTATGCTGTACGCATTCTTGCTGTATAAATATATACAAGACCTTCCACTGGACCTTACAAATGTCAAAGTGTTTGCTCTTTAGACTACTTTGTCAATATTTACTCAGCATAAGCTACATGGGCACCCAACAGGGATTCTGTCTTTTTTTTTGTAAGTAATGCAACTGGTGATGTAAATCTAACACACTCTTCCTGAATACGATAGTTAGGAACTGACTAGTTTTATGTTCGTTTTTCATACTGGCACTCTACGTGTATTTTACACATAAAAGTAATGCCTTTAGGAAGGAAAATTCTATCAAAACATTAAGAGCACGATCAGTAATTGATCAAACTAATCTATTTCTACTGAACGCTTTAGTCTAAAGAAAGTGAAAAGATAAAATACATATAAATACATGCATATTAGATAAGAGGTTGGGTTTTTTTTAAAGAACTAAACTAACCATATAACCATACATAGAGAACTTGCTACATATCTATTACCAAAATAATAATATGCTTAGAAAAATGCAATTGCAGTGCGTATCCATAGTTTTCAGATGGCTGAAAGCATCTGCCTTCACAACATACCTGGAATGCGAGGGCATCTGGCCAAGCATAGCACACAGTCCAGCATATACAACAATCTATGCAGCCTGTTTATTCAGGCAAGAGTGTACACTGCATATTGATCAAATGAAGCTATTTCATCCAGGGCAGTGGAAGAAAGAGTAAAGTATAATGGATATATACTGTACCATGTATCTATCATGGTACACTTGGAAGGTGGTAAGGTGATAGGGAATAGCCAACATGGATTTGTAAAGAACAAATCGTGTCAAACCAATCTGATAGCTTTCTTTGATAGGATAACGAGTCTTGTGGATAAGGGAGAAGAGGTGGATGTGATATACCTAGACTTTAGTAAGGCATTTGATATGGTCTCGCATGATATCCTGATCGATAAACTAGGCAAATACAATTTAGATGGGGCTACTATAAGGTGGGTGCATAACTGGCTGGATAACCGTACTCAGAGAGTAGTTATTAATGGCTCCCAATCCTGCTGGAAAGGTATAACAAATAGGGTTCCGCAGGGGTCTGTTTTAGGACCGGCTCTGTTCAATATCTTCATCAACGACTTAGATGTTGGCATAGAAAGTATGCTTATTAAGTTTGCAGACGACACCAAACTGGGAGAGACTGCAACTGCTTTGGAGGACAGGGTCAAAATTCAAAATGATCTGGACAAATTGGAGAAATGGTCCGAGGTAAACTGGATGAAGTTCAATAAAGACAAATGCAAAGTGCTCTACTTAGGAAGGAACAATCAGTTTCATACATACAGAATGGGAAGAGATTGTCTAGGAAGGAGTATGGCAGAAAGAGATCTAGGAATCATAGTGGACCACAAGCTAAATATGAGTCAACAGTGTGATACTGTTGCAAAAAAAGCAAACGTGATTCTGGGATGCATTAACAGGTGTGTTGTAAACAAGACACGAGAAGTCATTCTTCCGCTCTACTCTGCGCTGGTTAGGCCTCAACTGGAGTATTGTGTCCAGTTCTGGGCACCGCATTTCAAGAAAGATGTGGAGAAACTGGAGAGGGTCCAGAGAAGAGCAACAAGAATGATTAAAGGTCTTGAGAACATGACTTACGAAGGAAGGCTGAAAGAATTGGGTTTGTTTAGTTTGGAAAAGAGAAGACTGAGAGGGGACATGATAGCAGTTTTCAGGTATTTAAAAGGGTGTCATCAGGAGGAGGGAGAAAACTTGTTCACCTTAGCCTCTAATGATAGAACAAGAAGCAATGGGCTTAAACTGCAGCAAGGGAGATTTAGGTTGGACATTAGGAAAAAGTTCCTAACTGTTAGGGTAGTTAAACACTGGAATAAATTGCCTAGGGAGGTTGTGGAATCTCCATCTCTGGAGATATTTAAGAGTAGGTTAGATAAATGTCTATCAGGGATGGTCTAGACAGTATTTGGTCCTGCCATGAGGGCAGGGGACTGGACTCGATGACCTCTTGAGGTCCCTTCCAGTCCTAGAGTCTATGAATCTATGAATCATTAGAAATCTTTCATGCTTCTTTTCAGGGTGCTTGTGTTTAAGCGAAGCAGTAATGACAATATAACTGTTAAAGTAACATTGAAGTTGGACTTCCAGTTTCAAAAGGAGTATGGTGCAATCAGTTGGGAAATATAAAAATTTTTTTACTGGTGCCTTCTCACATGGATGATTTTAGCAAAATTGCTTCCAACCATGTGAGGTTATAATCTGGCCCTTGTATTCTGAGTTAAACCGTTGAAAGCACAAACATATGAAGTCAGAGCAACACACAACTGTGCCTAGGTGTTGCAGATCAAACGTGCAATGCATCTGAAGAGATGTCAAGATTGTATTTTTAAATGTAAAAATACGTAAGTTGAATCTAAAGACAATGTAACTGCTGTCTATTTTGCTGTAATTTTATGCTATCTGGAAATACTTAGGTTGATTGTACGCCTTCTCTAATCGTTACTAGGAAATATTTATATTATAGTAGCACCAACAGGTTGCAATCAGAATCAGTGCCATTCTGCTGGGCACTGTATAAACACTGACAAAGAAACAGTCCAAGCTCCAAAGTGTTTACAATCGCACAATGTCATTCATTCAGCACTTCCATCCTCTTATGGAACAACACAAGTTGTCTTATTTTAGTTATTTGCATCAGGGTATTTCTCAATTCCAGTGGAATCATGTAACCCAGCAGACCCAAAAGGTGCAAACCATCCTCTGAAAGTGAGAATTTTAAGACAATGACAATATATGAATAATTGGCTACCAATGATCAGTAACTGAAGAACAATTCCAAAGCTCCAAGAAACATGCATTTTAAAAGAAAAGGAAGAAAGAAATTATGTTGCAGGCCATATGATGTGGCCTGAAATAGTACAATCCTTTTCTGTGGAATCTTCTTTGTAAAAATAGGTGTGTTTTTGTTCATATTTTTTTAAAATAAAAACTCCTGTCCCTGTGCCTCCCTTACCGAACAGAAGTCACATCCTCTTTACAACATAAAGGAAAAGGGAAGTTACTGTCACACTGCCTGACCTAGGAAGATCTCCTTTTCACACCTGTATCCTGAGGCAGCACACAGAGGTGGTCTATAAGTGTGCCTGGCTTTTTCTCCCTTTATTCATGTAGGGCTAGAGTGCCACCCACCCTCATAACAGTGAGTAGTCATAGGAGTAGTTTCTGGACGTTAAAATTACTTGTGTGAATATGTGCTCACCAGCGTGAGCAAAGCTTGAACAATCTAGTCCCTGATTAGTGCTGGTTCTCCTTACATTTCTGTTTCTCAGGCTATTGAAACCTTCGGAATTTTGCTTGGTCTGAGCTGCTTGTGTTGTCACATTCACCGCTTTTAGAAGAGTGACTTTTATGTTAGCTGGAATTCTCCAGCAGGAAGCGCACTTAAATTTAAATCCCTTTCCCTTTCATGCTTTCTTTGCCCTTTTTACCCATTATCAAGCATATCTGCCTGTTAACTAAGAGCTACCTCCTCAGTAACTGTCCTTCTCCTTCCCAAGGCAGGAGTCATGAAGCTGAGTTTGTGACATCAGAGTTTTTGATTCAGGAAATAAGGCATGGAGAGGAGGAATCGGTTCAGCGTATGAGGGTGCAACTTTAATAAACTAATCTCAAAACAACATGGGGGAAAAGGGGACTGCACCCTCTTCAGTTCTAGACAGTTATTTGGGTCCAGTGCAGTAAGGTTATCCAGTTAAACAAGTGACAGGGAAGATGACATTTAGCTCTACCCACAACTCTCTCCACTAGAGAACTAACCTGTGCTAAGAACCTTTATGCCCTTCCTTTGTGCAGAGGATGAGGGTACCTATGAGAAGGAGCAAGACGTAAACCACCCTCATCAAACCAACTGGAGCTGGTGCCATCCCGCAGCTGGTCACCTATTTATTCCATCTATCTGCACTGGACACTAAATGCAAGTCGCAACAATGTTAGAACCTAAGAACGGCCATGCGGGGTCAGACCAAAGGTCCATCTAGCCCAGTATCCGTCTCCAACAGTGGCCAATGGGAGGTGCCTCAGAGGGAATGAGCAGAATAGGTAATCATCAAGTGATCCATCACCTGTTGCCCAGTCCCATGTTTATTTGTGTGGGTTTATTTTCTTTGTCTTTTTTCTTATTTTAATATTTTTCATATGTAAAGTAAATGTGCAAAACGGTGAGGTAGGTGTGTGACTGTTCTTCAAACACCTCAACAGCACAGTCTGGGAGAGGGGGTGACTTTAAAGGTGCTTCTAAATGCAAAATAAATTAGTACAAATTGAAATGAAAGCAATTATGTTTTCTGTTCTGGCTTTTTTCCTCTTCACATAAACAAACAAAACACACAAAACTTTTCATTTTACATCCTGCAAGGCTAGGTGACCTTGGGGAAGTCACTTGCAACCCAAATGTGTCTATGATTGTGACAGACCATTTGGAAAAACCAGGAAAATGCTTTCCTGGAATGGACCTGGTTTGTACAGAAAATTAAGGTATCAGAAGAGTTAAGAAACCTATCCTTGGTACAGGTAAAGAGAAGTTGAGAACAGACAGCTCCCTCATTAACATTTGTTATAATTATTAACTAAACTGCTAGGTAAAAATGAAATTAACACATTTAATATAAATACGTAACAGTAAGCTGTAATATAATGGAATTCATTTCCTACAAGAGGGAATTACCTTCATAACTGAGTTATGCATCATTTCTTCGCTAGCAGAAATAACGTGCTACATCACTGCCCAAAACAATCTATACATACACATACTATACATACATACTCCATACACACACCATGGAACCATGCAAGCAATGGGAACTAATATCAGTCCATCGTATTTCTACAAATATGGGAGGGTACTGTGTGGCTAAATCAAAATGTTTATACTGGTAATGGCTCTGCTGACGCCCTGGGCCAAATTCAACCCTGATGTAAGCAAGCACAACTCCACTGAAGCCAATGGATTTGCACCCGCTTATGCCAGGGTTCTTCACACACTGTGAACACAGCCTCCCTCCTGCCCAAACTGACTCAGACAGGGACAGCTCTAATTTAATTAGTTTGGAAAGACCACAGCACCACCACTCAAGAGGGTTTCACTTTGCTCAAATACTTATGAGTTACACAATTCTCCCTCTTCACTTGAAAGAAGCCATATAATAATGTCTAACATTACATTCTCCTTGTACTTATTATGGGTAATTCCTGGTGCCAAGCCCAGTATAAACAAAATCCCCCTTGCTGGCTATGGAGCTGCTCCATCGCCATCACTGCAGCCTCAGAAATTCAGGTTGCTTCCATACATCGGTGTCACATTTTCAGCCAGTGAATCTGCTTTGTGACAGATTCATCAGCCACACCCTAGCATATCCTCCAGTCCAACTTAAAAACCCTTGGGCGGCAGCATAGAAGTCACTGAGAAACATGGTACACAAGGCCCGTAAAAGGGCTTTCCATCCCCTGCTCATTGAGCTGCGGAACCATGTTCTGCAGAGGAAGAAAGGGGAAGCAGAATCTGCTCTACATGTATATTTATCTATACAAGATATAAAACTCCATCTGTCTGAAGGGCCCAAGCATTCAGTTGATTTTCAGTGCACCTTGCAAAAGCTTCAAAGTCCTTAAAAAATATGAAGCAGTTAAAATTCTTCCATTAAGAAGGGAGGACAAAAGAAAGGGGTTGGGAGCAGAAATGATCGTGACCAGGCCTGATGTTGCTTATTGTCTGAGATCTCAGGAGATCACAGTCTGAGTTGATATGGCTGGCTCTTTGGACAGGGATCTGACTGCAGCACAAAATGTTGAGCACAACAATTGAAAAATTTTCTTTTCTTTCAATAGACAGCACATAAATTACAGACCAGACATACACAATGAGTGTTCACTGCTATCAGTAACAGACAAGGGATATCCTGTTGTTGGTCTGCCTGTACATTTTTGTATGAAATAACTAAGAAAGTGAGGGATATAGGAGGGAACAGCTCACAGGATCTGGAATGGAACTTTCCACCTTTAGAGCAGATCACTGGATGAAAACCAGCCCAGGCTGGTAGTAAATGAAAATGATTACAGTCCGATGGAAATTTTGAAACACAGGGAAAATGAATCGGTATCTCAGTCCAGTTCCTTGAAGATGTATACAAACATCACAGAAAATCCAACAGAACTGGCATTCTCTGCATAGAGGTGGAGCACTGAATGAGCTATACACCACTGAACATCAACCTGAAGCCTAGAGGTGGTGAATGCTGTGCAAAGGCTTGTACCATCAGTGCCCAGAATGTACTAATTATTTGGATTAAAAAGAAGATCCCCAAGTTGCTGTCAATCCGCATGTTTCAGAAGCGCCTTGCTATGTAACAGAAATTAGGGGGGACTGCCTTCCCCCCCCGCCAAGAATGGCAACATAAATGGCGAATAGCAATGCTTTTTTTTTTTACAAGAGGCATGGCAATCTAGCTATTATTCCTGCTTAGAGAGGTCAGAGGCTCTGTTTCATAGGTGCGGGACTGTCTGTAGTTGAAATGAAATGTTATTTCCAGGTGGAGAGATCCATGCTTCTCTCACACATTGGCTGGAGTAGTTGGTACCTTCCACTGGAGTAATAGTCTACTCCAAGATTTATTATTCTGCCCATTGTCAAGGTCAGGAATATTAATTTTCTACATGTTAATTTCATGTAATGTGCATGATTAATGCTTGTTTAGTTGGATATTTTGTGTGTTAATAAATCTGCAGCTTCTTCATGCCAATAATAATGTGGTATTAAATTATTGGGGATCGGAGTAGGGATGGATGTGACAGCATGCCAGTGTAATGGGTGGCTATCATTAGGCGCCAGAAACTTTGAAGTATATTAGCATTTGGTTCTTTGCTGAATGTACTGCAGCTGTCTGATACAGAAAGCTCAGAAATAGGCCACAGGAAGCTAGCCAGCTGCTCTAATCCAGCATCCTGTACTGGTATTACATTTGGAGCAACTTCAGAGAGCGCAAATCAACTGTTAGCATTAGAGAAGAGAATTACATAGACATGAATACATAGGGAACAGATGATAACAAGAACAGTTTCTGCTACACTGAAACATGGACCAGCCTGAACACAGAGTGAAGGAAATCTACATTAAGCACCTTATTCTCATGTCACTTGAATCCCATGCTTCCTTGCTTTCAGGTGTAGTTAAAATGAAAGAACAGCAGAACCCAAATCTCCCATTCAAATTACTCAGGTTCAGTAAACTTCTGTCTGAAAAATCTCACATATATCTCATCTCCATGTTATGCAGTTTGGAACATGGATATCCAACAAACGAGACTAAGTCGTCAGAAAGCACCTACTCAGGCTACTTATTCGGATAAGGAAGGCATTCTCCTGTCTGAAACTGACTACTGCTTAAAAGTTTGATAAGTCAAAGATGATTCTTCATATCTCTCGTTTATATTATTTCCTTAGTCCCAATGTACTTCCCCAGGGCAAGTAGTAATAAACACATTTAACACACACCTGAAAAACTGAAGTTATTATAGCAGATGAATTTTTATAACATCTTGGCCTTTCTATTCAGACCCTCCATTCAAGGAGCTCGACAGCTTTAATGTGCATTAATGTACTATTCCTCTCAGCACCCCTGTAGTATAGATAAGTGCTGTTATCCCCATTTTGTAGAAAGGGTAAATGAAGGCACAGAGAGTTAAGCTACTTGCTTGAGGTCACATAGAAACTCTAGGAAAGGAACCTAGAATTCTTAAATTACCTGTTAAGGTAGTTTCTATAATGAAGGGATACAGGCAAAACACATAAGTAGAACAGGACCAGGAGTCTGGAGTTCTAGTTTCTGTTCCTAAACTTCCTCTGCATGTGCGCAAAACTAGAAATAATTGACACTTTTAATCTTTAAAAATAATTAAGGATTGAATTCCCCAGTGAAATGCCCACAACTGTGTCCATTGCGCAAAGCCCAGAATCTGTGATCACAAATCTCTGGAGCAAACTATTATTTGACAGCAGCAAGACCTGCACATGGCCAGCAATCTGCATTCAGAAGCAGGGAATGTAGGAATGCTCTCTGAGTCAAGAAGAGGCACTGCCTAAACTCTCCCACAAATAGTTTTCTGCTCTCAGCATAAAGCGGAACTTGAGGTAAGCAAAAGGGAAGGATCTGTTCTAAGAGACTAGAATCAGCTGACAGATCACACCTCTGTCAACTCCAAGCTGGTCTTTTGCTCTGGTTTCTGCATGAGGCCTTCACTCCCTGCAGCACATCTTTTGAGCAGGGCACCTGTGTTTCTGAAACCTGTTAAAATCACCCACATATGAGATCTCAGACCACACCTGTCCAACATGTTGAGCAGTATATCAGCACGTCACACTGCAGCCTTCTCTTCTAGGTGCCGGATTGGATGAGGAGTTGCTAAAGAGCTGGACCTGCTTGCATGATGACATCAGCCCACACTGCCCTTTTCTACATGAAGTTTCTGACCAGAGAGGAATGTAGGCCCTAAAAAGAAACTCATCATGACATCCTACATCTAAGCCACCAGCCTGGACAATGTGCTGAGTACTAGCAGAATCAAAGAAACATGCTTTTATATGTCATATTGTGCTGTTCAGAAATGAATTAAATACCTATTTTAAAATAAGAATTGTCACAGTAAGAACAACAGTTTGGCAATAGAGACCATTCAGACAACTAACTTGTGGTGGATGCAAATGACACCTGGATTTCTTTGTCGCAAGCAAGTTTGTAGAGATAGTGGACCAAATTCTTCTCTGTTTCGGTCATGAAATAGGTGAACAGGAGTTAGAGCACAGAATTTGGCCCATGCTCTGTGTGCCCTACTGTGCCATTTACACTAGGAGCAGTGTAAAGCCACACTACCTTAGAGGGAGCTCCAGGAGGCATTTTGCTTCATGCAGCTCCAAGGAGCAAACAAGTATGCCCATTGCCATACACTGTTGTGGGATAGAGCTAGGACCCTGCCTCCTCCTTGCCCCTTTTGAGACACTACACATGCTGAGTCAGTCCCTGTGGTCCTGTGAACTCAGGGACTGGAATTTTTTCTGCCCGTTCTGCAATCTGTGCAAATTTTTTCTTGCCTCCTCCCCTCACTGCATGCATGTAATAGCCAAGCATAACCTTGTCTTTTATGAGCAGCATCACAGTAAGAGCAAGGCAACCAGAAAAATAGTGCTTGTGATCATTCATTCAGATTCTGAATTGCTGTTTGCTTTGACCACATTCATGTTCTTTTTCGTTCATGTCTCATACACGTGAAGGCAAACAGTTCACCCACCCACCTAGCTCAGTGCACACAAATTATTAGAGAATGGTTGTTCTCTGTAAAAATACACCTATTTGCCAAGAACAGAGCTATTCACAGGTGAGTATGGGTATTCAATATCTGTACTCCTCATGCTTATAATATTTCAAGTATCAGCCAGCCAACCAGAAAGTAGGAACAATACCAAGCAAAGCAGTCAATTACAAATGGTAAATCATTAATTGCTGGAGTCAAGGGAACAATTCCAATTAACAAATAAACTAGTAAAATTAGTCTATTTGCAGCTATTTCAGCTAAAGTTAAATTTCTTGTATGAATTACTCACTATGAATAATGTGACCAGTTCTAAGCAAGACATAACTCCAGTTCCTGCTGGTTTCCAGGGCAGGTTCCTTGGCTGCAACGTACAGAACTGTGTCGAATTCTCCACTCTATGCAGGTGTATAATACAATGAGAGTCATGTGTCCACAGGGCGAGACAGAGAGACAGTATTGTAGCCTTAACCATAGTTTGGATTTGGACCATATATTTAGCTATTGACACACTTTAGGTGGTGGTTTTCTGACCTCAAAAGTATCAATTTCTTTTTGTTGGCAAAATTATTCCATCAAATCCTCAGGAAACACAAATCTATTTGGAAAAGGTTGTTAACAGAACAAGGTTACATGTATCTTTCACTAAACCCTTTAAATGAATGGATTCTAAAAACAAAAAAACAAACCAAAACAATGCCACAATCCTGGCTTGATATCAACATTTGGGTAGCATTTTTTAATCACTGGGAAGTATATAGGGCATTTGACAAACTAATACAAGATTCACAGCCAACTCCAGGATAAATAGTCATGAACATAAAAGTTCTCAATATGGCTCTAATAGTTCTTAATTATTATAATCCTTCACTAAGCAAACAGATGTTGCAAGGGAACTTTAGTTTCTTCAGATGATCAAATGCTGTAATCAAACCATTCTGCTTCTGTCCTGCCTCTTCTCAGCAAATGTTTTGTATAGTGGAGTGGAAGTAGCAAACGCAGTGACAAAATGACCATTTAATTGTCTCAGAAATCTGTTCCTGAACGGTATCCCCTCTCCCCAAATTTCTCTGATTCTATTCTTCTAATTATTACTTAGAATTTCTGAGAATGTTAGGAAAAAAACCTTGCATCTTTACTCTCTGTAATCTTCCCATATTCCTGTTGCTTTTAGTTTGTACTTATCTTGCAACCTTTTTCGTAGCCTGAAAAGTGGCTCTGTGTTAGTATTAGCAAGATAAATAAAATAAACATGGATCTCTGGATGTGCAGCAAAACCTTCATGCTACATTTTAAAGTTCAGGTGTACAATAATGATTTTACCTAAAAAATTATTTCAATTGGAGTGTAGAAATCATTCTAATAGAGTATTTTTTTAAATGATCATAGCAGTTCAAAACGTTCAAAATGCATTGGCTAATTCTTTCCTTACATAAAAAGGCCTTCAACCCTAATCTTTCATTCCTTGTGAACCCCAAATTCCCACTGAAGTCGCTTATACAGTGGCTTCAATAGCAGTTTTAGGTGCACCTCCTGCTCATAATGAACTCTGTGCAATATGTGAACAGTGAAGTACAATGAAATTCCTAAACTGTTTCAATGCACTGCACTGTGCAAATTGCAATTTCAGCTTTGTGAATCTCCACTTACAATGAAGTTGCTCCATGAAAAGAGACTTTGTTATGGGTCAACACCTGATATCCTTACTCGGTTTCTATTCAGCCCTACTTAGGGACTACTAACGGCTACAATAAGAGAGTTTTGCCTGAGTTAGGACTAAGAACTGAGTAAAGACTTCAGGATTTCCCTGTACAAGATGTTTCCATTTTGTTTTGTATTGTACAGCAGAGAGAGACACTGAATATTCATTTCATTCATCTGCTAATCATACTATTTTGGAAATGAGTTTCTGTCCTGCATTACCTAATGAACTGCACTGTTGGGCGGTTCACTAAATACCCCACTAAAATCACAAGCTGGAAGTACAAGGTTCACGGATTCCTGAAAAAGGAATACAGTGGAAAACCTGAAATCTAAATAGTAAACATCTCCTCTCAGTCACCAACCAAACTCTTGTCATTTTTAAAAGATGTACCTATGGTAGTTTATAGCCACAACTGTGAACATTCAATGTCACATAAGAAAAGACACTTGTCAAGTGCCTTTCCCTTACAAGCACCCTCATCATGACCTGTGTTAATGAAGTTAATTGAATTTAAGATCAATAATGGTTAATTATTGCAATTTGACATTCTGAGATAAATGGCTTTAAGACAGAGAAATGTGTGTGTATGTGAATTCTCTCCAAAGAAGGTGAACACATTACAGCCTAAGAGGGATCACACAGGCCTTCCATTGATCCTGGTACAATCTGATCGACCTAATCCTCTGATGAATGTGGGCTTTTCACAGCTACAAGTAAATGTTCTACAAGACTACTCTAACCCTTGTCACTGACCAAATCTATATGAGCTGTACACTAGAAATCTATTGAGATAGATTAAAGAACTGCTGTAGAAACAAGAGACGCTTCAATAAAGGTGATGGTTTATTATATTGGCTATTAATGTTACATACTGTAAGTAATTATGAATGCTTATGGATAACAACTGCTTAATTTTGGCCAGTTAGATGTAAATGATAACTAAAACAACAACAATAAAGAACGAAAACACTGACAAAAAGCCCAAAACTACCAAGATGAATTTGACAGGCAATATGAGAACGTAATCTCCTTCTTATTGAAAAAATAATCATTGAAACATATAATAACTAAGACTACCACTGATACAGGTGAGTATTTCAGAGAAATAGCAGTCAACCTACTTCATTTAGAGTTTTTTTAAGTTTACTTTCACGATATTTGGAAAAATGTCTTCCGGTTGAGAAACTGTGTTAGTAATGATACTCTTACATGCATACTGAACAAGTTAAATGACCACTTACAAGATTTATAATGACAAAGTAAATGTTGTCAAGGAAAAAGTAATACTGATTGCAGAGCGCTGACAATAACAAGCCGCTGAAGAGTTCTGTCAAAATGTAAGATTATGCAAAAACACTATTGAGAACACTGCTAATCATCTGCTCTTGTCAATTACTTGAAGGGTATCTGACAGCATATTTACATTAAACACACTTCAGTAGCAAAATCCTTAATGCTATATCAGAATATTTTCATTACCATTAGGAATCTTTAAAAAAGGCCTTTTACAGTACAACAGCAATAATGGTGTAATATCTACATCAGGCAGGTGCAGCCATCTTATACAATTATAGCTAAAGAACATTTTAATGATATTATTTAAAAACTTATGTATGATGGATGTAAATAATATTTTAGTGTGTACACCCAATGAAGCCTATTTTCAAATAACAGTCTTGTTGGAGTCTCAACCTAAGCGTAAAAGAACCATTGGTCTTTGTGTGGCAGTTCTTTTAGTCTTACTCATTGCTCATGTGACTGCACACTATTGTGAAGAGAGATATCAGGTACACATGTTTATTCTAAATCTTTGATTGCAACCTGCAATTCAGTTACTTTATGAAGAGTCACATCAGTTGTCAATTGTTTTCAGCTCTAGCAGAAACTCATTTTAGTTATGTCTATCCTGAATCTCCCCCACCTCCACCCCTCCCGCAACATGAAATAAATGAAAGATAACTTTGTTTAAACAACACGCTTGCATTGTACTGTCCCTCTGGATGGCCCTTCTCTACTTCATCAGGAATAACTAGTCCAGGGGTCGGCAACCTTTCAGAAGTGGTGTGCCGAGTCTTCATTTATTCACTCTAATTTAAGGTCTTGCGTGCTGGTAATACATTTTAACGTTTTTAGAAGGTCTCTTTCTCTAAGTCTACAATATATAACTTCACTATTGTTGTATGTAAAGTAAATAAGGTTTTTAAAATGTTTAAGAAGCTTCATTTAAAATTAAATTAAAATGCAGAGCCCCCGGACCGGTGGCCAGGACCCGGGCAGTGTGAGTGCCACTGAAAATCAGCTCGCCTGCTGCCTTTGGCACGCATGCCATAGGTTGCCTTTCCTTGAACTAGTCAAAAAAGCAGAAATACGCCTATTAGAAATATGTAAACTGTTGACTGTACATAGTAAAAGTCAGAAAGCTACCTCTGAAAAGGACCTTATTATGGTCTAGTGGTTATAGTGGGGTTGAGGAGTCAAGATGCCTGGGTTCTACTTTTAATTCTTCCATTAATTTGTTGTGGGAAAATTATTTAACCTCTCTGCAGCTCAGTTTATCCATGTCTATAATGGTGATGTAATACTGAGTCCACATGGCAGTCAGGCCAGATTCAATCCTTGTGCAAGTAAATGGCATTATAAACCATATGTTTTTTTTTTAAGCTAAAGCCATTTTTTAATTTTGCAAGCACAATATATGCACTTAAAATCAGTTACACACATGTAGTACGTTAGCCTTTGTTGTGCATATACCATCACACACACACACACACACACACACACACACACACACACACACACACACACACACACACACACACACATCCACTGAGTACATTCTCACTTTATGCAGTCTTAGAATCTGGCATAAAGCCAGGGGAGCCAGCACCTGTGTCAACCACCCCAACTCAGTGTAGGGAGCATATCGGAGGAAGGTGACTCCACTCCAATAATTATAAGTTGGCATATGGTATCTAAAGTCACACAGAGGCTGTTGAAGACCAGCCCACAGAACGAGGCCAGCTCCTTGACCCCTCCTCCTGCTCATGCCAAGGGCTCCTGGATGCAGGAAAGAATCTATCCCATTATACATACATACATTATTATTATTATTTGTACTGCAGTAGTACCTAGGAATCTTAGTCATGGATCACGCCCCCACTATGCCAGGCACTGTACAAACACAAAACAGGAAGAGAGTCTCCTCCCCAAAGTGCTTACAATCTAAGTACACACAAACACAC